>NC_056739.1:1515637768-1515937768 GCF_019279795.1 Protopterus annectens
GTAATCCCACAAGTCTGCAAAACAATCATGGTGCACGAACACTTGTAGCTGTTTCCCTTCAGGATCCCTTGAGAATGTGAGATGAGGGGGTGAGAATACAGACATGCTAAGAATTTAACAGTGATAATATGGCAGAACAAGGACTCAGGTGAAATGAAAAAGAGACTGTTTTAATCTACTTCTAAACAACATTTCTTGTGTAAGAATGCAAAGATGCAACCGTGTAAAGAAATAAAGCCTGCAAATAATAGAAATGAAACTATTATCTCTAAAAGTGATGGTGGAAAACTGTTACACCATATCTACACCTCTTTGATGTCACCTATTTGCATGTTTAGAACTCATATAGGACCATACCTATTAAAGATCATTCATTGTGTTGTAAGTGATTTTTTGGACATCTGTTTGGCTCTTCATAGCTGCCCATCACCTGCCTCCTGTTTTTCTCCTTGTGCACTGGGTCTTCTGGACCTGCCCAGGGTATATAGGTTCATAGATAGGTACTAGGCTATCTGCCTGAGGGTATTTATAAGCCTAGCCAGAGTGTGTCAGCTTTCACCGCCCCATTGATTAATTAAGTGATCTTCTGTCAAGCAGAGCCAATGAAGTGATCTCAGGGGTGTATTTTCTGTTACCCATCCACTTGTCAAGGTTTCTCTTGAAGAGTGTTAGTGAGGCACTCTGCCTGATGTAATTTGGAATTTTGTTCCAAAGCATGGGGAGTCTCTGTGACAGGAATCAATCCCTCCAGCATGTTCTATTTATTGTTGGGGCAAGGTTTAGCTCACTAGAGCGCGTGGCTTGCAGTGACTTGGATTTCTTTAGGTGGAGCATGTCCATCAATTCTGAGTTGGACATGGCTTTGTAAGTCAGGCAGAGATCACCTCTGAGTAAGCGATATGCCACTGAGTACAGTCGGAGTTTTTTCAGTCGGGCTGCATAGGACATATGTTTGAGGCCAGTAATCCTCTTGGTGAGGTATTTTTGTGGTCTTTCCAGCTGTTGGAAATGTCTTGTGAGGTACATCCCAAATGGGGCATTGTACTCTATGATGGGCCTAATGAGTGATGAGTAGAGGGGCACTATAACATCTTTATTTCTAGATGCAAACCCATTAGTAATTAGATGGGCCACATAGAAGGATTTCCTAACTACTTTGGCAATATGATTGTCAAAGGAGAGATTGCTATCTACCTGGGTCCCCAGATCTCTTATTACCTCTTCTGTATTAAGGGGGCTGCCACCTATGTGGTAATTCGTGGGTGTTTTGTTTTTCCCAAACAGGATGACTATGCATTTTTTGGCATTTAGCTTGAGGCCATGACTTTGACACCAGGTGTCTGTCTCAGTAAAGCCCTTTTGGAGGATGTCCATGTCAGCCGGAGAGTCAGTTATGGCTCCTAGTTTGCAGTCATCGTCGAACTTGGTTAGTCATAGTCCTTCTGTGTTTGCCTGTACTTCTGAGAAGTATATGTTGAACAGTAGGGATCCCAGGACCGAGCCTTATGGGACACCACTTGTGACTTGTTTAGAGTCGGACTTGGGGCCCACTATTCTTACCGTGTGAGTTCTGCCTGTAAGCCAGTTGGCAACCCATCTCATGACGTAGGGGTTTATGTTCAGGCTGGTGAGTTTTTCTGTAATACCTGAGTGGGGAATGGTATCGAAAGCCTTGGCGAGGTTAAGGTAGGCTGTGTGAACCACCTTTCCTTCATCTATGGCCTTGATGACTGTCTCAAAGAAGTCAACCAGGTTTAGTAGGCATGATCTGCCCTTAACAAAGCTGAACTGGGTTGGGTCAAGTGTTTGGAGGTTCCCAATGTCTTTGCTAATGAGGTCCATGATGATGCGCTCCATAGTCTTGCAGACCAGGCTAGTCAGGCTTATGGGGCGATAGTTACCAGGGTCAGTTGTGGCCCCTCCTTTGTGGAGAGGAATAACCGTTGCTGTGTGCCATTCTATGGGCACATACCTGTGGAAAGGCTGAGGTTGAACAGCGTGTTTAGGTGGGGGGTTAGTTCATTTTGTAGTTCGTGCAAGATGCAGTCTGGGATACCATCTGGTCCGATTGACACTGTGTTTTTGGCTTTTGAAAGGGCTGTTTTCACCTGTGTGTCTGTGACTTTTCCGGTATTGTTGTGGGCCCTTTTGGAGGTGAGAGGGGGGTGAAGTTTGCACTGAATCTATCTGCCAGGATGTTGGCAATATCAGCAGGTTCAGTATATTTTGTGCTATTTTGCACTAGTTCAGTGCATATCTGTGAGTTGCCACTTAGATTCTTAACATAGCTAAAGAAGGCTTTGTGGTTATCCTTTGAATCCTTGGCTATTTTTCTTTCGAAGTTATCCTTGGATGATTACATCAGGAACTTTAGTTTCTTACTGATATTGATCAGGGATGTCTTTCCTTCTTAGGATTTGCTTTTTTCTGAATTAGTTTCCTCCTTCTATTGTATAGCCTGTTTATTGCAGGGGTCCACCAAACTGGTTTCCTTCTCTTAGAGGAATGAGTCTTGGTTTTGCTAGCGATGGCATGATCCATGCATCCTTGTAGGTGCTCATAGAGTGCATTTGTAAAGGTTTCTGCATCTTGGGCAGCATTACCCTTTAGCGTGGGGGCTGTGAAACTTATCACCTCTGTCTTAAGTAAGGTGAAGTTTGCTTCAGAAAAGTTTTTTACTGTGGTTTCCTTAGTTTGGGATGGTGGTGGGGTGTGGACATCCAGAGTGATTAGTTTATGGTCTGATCTCACCAGGGACGGGTTGACCTCTGGTGTGGAACACCTTTCGTCCATGTTGGTGATGACCAGGTCCAATATGTTTTCACCTCTGGTTGGGGAATTTACCAGCTGATCCAGGGCATTTGAGTTGATGAATTCCAGGAAGCGCTGGGCCTGGGAATTTGTACTCGAGTAGTTTTCCCAGTGAATGGTAGGTTAATTGAAATCACCCAATATCAGGGTGTTTGGTAGGACCTTCATGTTTTCCAGTGTCTCCAGAAAGGTGGAGTGGTGGTCCTGGGTCATGGAGGGTAATCTGTAGCAGGCCACAATTTGCATTGCAGATTTGCCCAATGTTAGTTGCATATGGATGATCTCAGAGATATCATGCTGCGCCACTAACCTGGAGGTGTAGGTATCCTTGATGAATATGGATACACCCCCTCCTTTTGTGTTTCAGTCCGTGTTCTGTGGCTGAAATGTGTGGTATGAGTTGTAGCGTGGTAGTGCTGGACTGCTCTCTGGAGCCTTGAATCAGGTTTCAGTTACTGCACAGATGTCGACGTTCTCCATACTGAGGAGTGCTTCGAGCGGATGCATTTTGAGATTTAAACTCCTGGCGTTGAGTAGTATAACCCTCAGTTTTTTGTTAATTGTGCTGTTTACGGAGGTGGGTTTGACTTTTGAGCCGTGCCTAAAAAAGGCACTATGGGGGCAGTATTCAGAAGCCTAGGGGTGACAGGTGCAAGCCGTCTCTTGCGAAGCAACGCGGCTTGTTAAGCATGTCATCCCAGACTGACAGACACTGGATCCCCTTTGAATGACACCAGGAGCTTAGCCAATTGTTGAAATTGATCATTTTATCTTTATACTGAGTTATCATTCTTGGTGAGAGCAGGATGCTACTCAGGGTCATGGTCATACCAGCCTGGGCTACATGATCAGAGCGCTCTTCCATGTCTCTTTTTTCATGTAGTCCAGAGAGGTACGTCTCAGGTCATTTACACCAACATGAACAATGACAGTCATATTTATACTTGTTCTGGAGTGACCTGAGGGCTTGTGTTATGTGGCGGATTCTGGCTCTGACAGGCAGCTAACAGTAACCTTCTGCCTGTCCAGCCTAGTGAGTGGGACGTCAGTGTGCCTGACTATAGAGTCACTATTACTAGTGTGTTAGGTATGTTATTTCGCCTTAAGGGCTGTGACTGTGCGGCACACTGATTTTGTGTTTTATGTGTTGTCTGGTTTGTGATGGGAAGTGCAGGTTGTTTGGGTGTCTGCTTTGGAGGTCTCTGATGCTTTTGCAGGTTTTTAGTTAGAGCCTCCGAGTATGATTTTGTGTATTTATGTGTATTTTTTGCCAGTGCTGTTTTAGTAGGTCTGTATGCGGCTGGAGTTGTGGTGCAAGTGTTAACCTTTTCCTCTTGACTGTCTGTTCCAGTCTTGGGTGGAGACAGCTTAGCTTCCAGTTTGGCTGTATAATTGCATCTCTCGCATATGTTAATGTTTTGTGGTAGGAGGAGAGGGTTGTCTGTGTACATGAGGCAGTTGTAACATTGTCGCAGGATACCCAGATTCACCAGCTCGACTGAAGAGTGCACCTGAAGTTGCCCTTTGGTCATGCCTGAATAGTAGAGTGAGCTGCTTAGTCGCTTGGTTGGTGAGGGGTGAATAAAGAGCCTTGCCCTGCTGGGCAGTAAGTGTCAGGGTATATTAGTGTTTGCTATTAGGCCTGAGTAAGTTCTGGGTTGTAAGATGCTTTTTGAGTGCTTAGGTTGAGAGTTAGACTAGTTTCAAGGGAAAACCGAAGAGAAGACTTAGTGGAGCCGGGAATAATTTAACCATAGCTAACTGGCACTGCCCAGTGCGCAAAGCCATGCAAACGCGTTTTTTATAGTGGGGAAATGAAAGAGATAGAAATTAGCCCAAAATGGCCAATAAACTACTAACTTCTGGGCTGGAACCACTCCTCCAGGGACAGATAGGTTGCTCAAAGCTCCCCTCTCTCACAGGTGAACAGAGAAATTCCTTCTATTCAAGTAAGGTGTGGGCAACTCAGAAACTAGTATCACAGCCCTGAATTCAGCACTAGCCTGAAAACTGGACTATACTAGCTTAGAAAGGCGAGAAACAAGGAATTTTTTTTTGTTTGTTTTTTTGAAAAGATAAGGCAAAAACTGTAAAAAATACACTTAAAACAGCTTTAAACAACTACAAATGATAAAAAAAGGCTATCGCATTTTACTGTGTAGCCTATGACAGTTAAACAAATTATTTAAACAAAAAACTTTAAAAGTGCAGGCAGTCAAATAAGTACAAAATAAACCAAGCTTTTAAATCACAATAAATGCTGGAAAATCTGCGTTTAGGTGGAAAACCATTAAGTACAGCAAGAAAGTACAGAAAACTGATACTTAATCACTCCAAAGTCTCTCTTCTAAGCTAGAAGGCTTGCATCAGTTTAAGGCTTTCTAGTGCTACCCAGTTGGTTAGTTACAGGAAAGATGGGAAACAAGCGCAGATGTGGTCGTTTAAACCAGAAAGTTGAAAGAGATGGACAAACTGTCCAAATGGTCAATAAACTACAATTTCTGGGCCAAGAACCTCTCCTCTCATGGTAGACAGGCTATCTAGTGCTTACCACACCCACTGATAAGCTAGAAGGCTTCCCTCCAACACAGAAAGGCTTGTGGGGCTCAGAAGCTTACCAACAGTCCTGGATACAGCAACTCTGTATCTGGACTAGGCTAGATACAGGAAAGGTGAGAAACAAGCGCAAGTACGGCTTTTAAACCAGAACATTGAAAGAGATGGAAAAAAACTGCCCGAACGACCAATAGCTACTGTTTCTGGGCCAGGAACAACTCCTCTTGTGGCAGATAGGCTACCTAATGCTTACCACTCCCACTGATAAGCTAGAAGGCTTCCCTCCAACACAGAAAGGCTTAGGGAGCTCAGAAGCTTACAAAGAGTCCTGGATACAGCAAATCTGTACCTGGACTAGACTAGTTACAGGAAAGGCGGGGAACAAGTACAAACGTAGGCTTTTAAGCCAGAAAGTTGAAAGATATGGAAAACTGCCCAAACAGCCAATAAACTATAATTTCTGGGCCAGAAACCACTCCTCCCATGGTAGATAGGTTAGCTAGTGCTTACCACTCCCACTGATAAGCTAGAAGGCTTCTCTCCAACACATAAAGGCTTGGGGGGCTCAGAAGCTTACCAACATTCCTGGATACAGCAAATCTGTACCTGGACTACACTAGTTATAGGAAAGGCGAGGATCAAACGCAAAACGGGCTTTTAACCAGTAAGTAGAAAGAGATGGAAAAACTGCCCAAACGGCCAATGAACTACAATTTCAGGGCCAAAGCCCACTCTTCCATAGGTTCATAGGTTCATAGGTAGGTACTAGGCTATTGGCCCTAGGCCCTATATAAGCCTAGCCAAAAATATACCTTGGCTTTCGCCACCCAAGAAAATTATTTTCCTGTGCCCCTGTCGAGCAGAGCCACAGAAGTGATCCCTGGGGTGAATTTCCTGTTTCCCATCCAGTCATCAAGATTTTTCTTGAAGAGTGCTAATAAGGAGCTCTGTTTGACATAGACAGATAGTCTGTTCCAGAGTATGGGAAGTCTCGGGGACAGGAAACTATCCCTCCAGCATGTTCTGTTTATTGTGGTGACATGGTTTAGGTCCCTAGAGCATGTATCTCAGAGGGATTGGGATTTCTTTAAGTGGAGCATGTCCAACAGCTCTGGGTTTGACATAGCTTTGTACGTTAGGCAGAGATCGCCTCTGAGTAGGCAATATGTGATGGAGTAAAGCTGGAGTTTTTTGAGACGGTCTGCATAGGGCATCTGTTTGAAGCCAGTAATCCTCATTGTGAGGTATTTCTGCGGCCTTTCCAGTTGTTGTAGATGTCTTGTGAGGTACATACCAAAAGGGGCATTGTACTCTATAATGGGTCTAATGAGTGATGAGTAGAGGGGAACAATGACCTCTTTTTTTCTGGATGAGAAACCTTTTGTGATGAGGTGAACCACGTAGAAGGATTTCCTGTGGCAATGTGATTATCAAAGGAGAGACTACTGTCCACCTGTGTCCCAAGGTCTCTTATCACATTTTTGGCTTTAAGTAGACTACCAGCTATGCGGTAGTTCATGGGTACAGAGTTTTTACCAAAGGGGATGACAATACACTTTTTTGCATTGAGCTTCAGGCCATGGCTTTGACACCAGGCATCTGTCTCAGTGAGGCCCTTTTGTAGTATGTCCACATCGATAGAAGTTTCGATTATGGCATCTAGTTTGCAGTCATCTGCAAACTTTGTTAGCCAAAGACCTTCTGTGTTAGCCTGTACTTTAGAGAAGTAGATACCAAACAGGAGAGGACCCATGACTGAACCTTGTGGTACTCCACTTGTCACTGGTCTGAAGTCGGATTTGGAGTCTGCTACTTTCACAGTGTGGGTTTTGTCCGTGAGCCAGTTGGCAACCCATCTTGTGACATATAGTGAGCTTATCTATACTTCCAGAGTGGTGGATGGTGTTGAAAGCCTTGGCGAGATCTAGATAAGCTGTGTGAACCACCTTACCCTCATCTATGGCTTTGGTGACTGCTTCAAAGAAGTCAATTAGGTTTAGAAGACATGATCTGCCTTTTACAAATCTGAACTGGGTAGGGTCTAGAGTTTGGAGATTACCAATGTCTTTGTTTATGAGCTCCATGATGATACGTTCCATGGCCTTACAGACCAGGCTCATCAGGCTAATGGGGCAGTAGTTCCTAGGGTCCATCGTGTCTCCACCTTTGTGGAGTGGGATAACCATCACTGTGTGCCATTCAGTGGGCACAAAGCCTGAAGTGAGGCTATGATTGAACATGGTTCTTAGGTAGGGTGCCAGTTCATTCTGTAGTTCATGTATAATGCAGCCTGGGATATTGTCAGGTCCCATGGATGCTATGTTCTTGGCTTTGGAGAGTGTGTTTTTTACCTGTGCAGCCATGATTACAGGAACTTTGCATTCTTCCAGTATAGAGATGGGCCCTCTAGGGGGTGAGAGGGGGGTAAAGTTAGCACTGAACCTATCTGCCAGGATGTTGACAATATCAGTTGGTTCTGTATATTTAGTGCCATTGTGCTATAACTCAGAGCAGATCTGAGTGTTGCCATTGAGATTCTTGACATAGCTATAGAATGCTTTGTGTTTGTCTTTAGAGTCAGTGGCAATTTTGTTTTCGTAACTAGCTTTGGAGGATTTTATGAGGGATCTCAGCTTCTTACTGAGGTTCACCAGGGAGTTCCTCTAGTCATGGGATTTTACTCTTTTTTGCAACAGTTTCTTTCTTCTGTTGTTGAGTTTGTTTATGACAGAGGACCACCAGATTGGCTTCTTTTTTTTGGAGGATAGCATCTTGGTTCTATTAGGGATAGCATGATCCATGCACTCGTGTAAGTGCTTATAAAGTGCATTTGTGTAGGATTCAGCAGTCGTACCTCTATTGTTCGTCTGCATGGGTGTCATGAAGTTTGCCACTTTTATCTTAAGAAGTGTGAAGTTGGCCTTGGAGAAGTTTTTTTACAGTGGTTTCTATAATTGGGGATGGGGGCGGGATGTGCATGTCTAGGGTGATTAGCTTGTGGTCGATAGGTTCTCATGGTAGATAGGCTACCTAGTGCTAACCACTCCCACTGATAAGCTAGAAGGCTTCCCTCCAACACAGAAAGGCTTGGGGGGCTCAGAAGCTTACCAACAGTCCTGGATACAGCAAGTCTGTATCTGGACTTGACTAGTTACAGGAAAGGCAGGAAACAAGCTTAGAATTTTTTTTGTTTTTTTTGTTTTTTTTACAGAAAAGCAGCTAAAACAACATAAATACAATTCAAATTGTAGTGCAGGCCAGCACACCTGAGTGTGTAGCAACACTACGGCAAATACAGTTCAAATAAATGCAATTAAATTAACAAATGACTAAAAAACAAGTGCAGAAGGCAGTAAATTAGAAGGCTACTAACAAGCAGTAATAAGTGCAGAGTAAGAGTGACTGAACAGATAACAGCATGCAGAAGAATAACTAAAACAGTTACAGTAAGAGCAGCTGGAAAAAAAAAAAAAAAAATATATATATATATATATATATATATATATATATATATATATATATGCATACATTTTTTTTTTTTGAGGGAGGGAACAGAGCAGGATTAAGATGCTACATGGGTTGTCCTTCCCAAATGCTCTCTTTGTGCACAGTAGGAGTACCTGAAATCAGAATATGATCTCACTGCACTCAACTGAGTGAGCAAATGAGATGGGCCCAGAAGGAGTATCCAAATACAAATCTACAAGAGGGGCGGGCAATTTCAAAGTCACTCACATTAACACCAAAACAAGAACAGCAAGGGTGGGTGGGGTACTAACTGTAGAGAGGCAGCCACAACTTCAATTGAGTTGATATTCAGTGGAAAACGCAAATAAATAAATTAAATACAGTACTATATGCAAAAGAGCAGATAAAAGTGTACTTAAATTCACTTATACATCCATCTGATTTCAGGTAGATGCTAACCGGCCAAAGCTCTGATATTAAGCAGAGATAACTCAAAATGTACCACTTATATAAGGCAAGACAGAATGTCAGTGATGAGGTGAAACTACCCCCTACTGCTATCAATGGCTTCACAGAAATTCTAAAACGTACTCTGTAGAGAGACAGCCACAACTTCAGTTGAGTTAATATTCAGTGAAAAACACAAATAAATAAATTAAATACAGTACTATATGCAAAAGAGCAGATAAAAGTGTACTTAAATTCACTTATACATCCAGCTTATTTCAGGTAGATGTTATCCGGCCAAAACTCTGATATTAAATAGAAGCAACTCAAAATGTAACACTTATATAAGGCAAGACAGAATGTTAGTGATGAGCTGAAACTATGCCCCACTGCTATCAATGGCTACACAGAAATTCTAAAAAGTACTCTGTAGAGAGACAGCCACAACTTCAGTTGAGTTAATATTCAGTGAAAAACACAAATAAATAAATTAAATGCAGTACTATATGCAAAAGAGCAGATAAAAGTGTACTTAAATTCACTTATACATCCAGCTGATTTCAGGTAGATGTTAGCCGGCCAAAGCTCTGATATTAAGCAGAGGCAACTCAAAATGTACCACTTATATAAGGCAAGACAGAATGTTAGTGATGAGGTGAAACTACCCCCCCCCCCCATTGCTGTCAATGGCTACACATATCCAAGCTTTGTCAGGTAAGGAGATTGAGAGCTCAGTTGCAGCATCATACTGCTGCCAGGGGAACTTTGCTATTTTCACATCCATGTGCATGTGCCCAATAATATCAGGGAATGTTTAGCTGTTTTCTCATCCTTGTGCATGTGCCCAATAATGTCAGGGAATGTTTAGCTGTTTTCTCATCCTTGTGCATGTGCCCAATAATGTCAGGGAATGTTTTGCTATTTTCACATCCATGTGCATGTGCCCAATAATGTCAGGGAATGTTTTGCTATTTTCACATCCTTGTGCATGTGCCCAATAATGTCAGGGAATGTTTTGCTATTTTCACATCCATGTGCATGTGCCCAATAATGTCAGGGAATGTTTTGCTATTTTCACATCCTTGTGCATGTGCCCAATAATGTCAGGGAATATTTTGCTATTTTCACATCCTCATGCATGTGCCCAATAATGTCAGGGAATGTTTTGCTATTTTCACATCCTTGTGCATGTGCCCAATAATGTCAGGGAATGTTTAGCTGTTTTCTCACCTTTGTGCATGTGCCCAATAATATCATGGAATGTTTTGCTATTTTCACATCCATGTGCATGTGCCCAATAATATCATGGAATGTTTTGCTATTTTCACATCCTTGTGCATGTGCCCAATAATATCAGGGAATGTTTAGCTGTTTTCTCACCTTTGCGCATGTGCACAATAACATCAGGGAATGTTCTGCTATTTTCACATCCTTGTGCATGTGCCCAATAATGTCAGGGAATGTTTTGCTATTTTCACATCCTTGTACATGTGCCCAATAATATCAGGGAATGTTTAGCTGTTTTCTCACCCTTGTGCATGTGCCCAATAATATCATGGAATATTTTGCTATTTTCACATCCTTGTGCATGTGCCCAATAATGTCAGGGAATGTTTTGCTATTTTCACATCCATGTGCATGTGCCCAATAATGTCAGGGAATGTTTTGCTATTTTCACATCCTTGTGCATGTGCCCAATAATGTCAGGGAATGTTTTGCTATTTTCACATCCATGTGCATGTGCCCAATAATGTCAGGGAATGTTTTGCTATTTTCACATCCTTGTGCATGTGCCCAATAATGTCAGGGAATATTTTGCTATTTTCACATCCTCATGCATGTGCCCAATAATGTCAGGGAATGTTTTGCTATTTTCACATCCTTGTGCATGTGCCCAATAATGTCAGGGAATGTTTAGCTGTTTTCTCACCTTTGTTCATGTGCCCAATAATATCATGGAATGTTTTGCTATTTTCACATCCATGTGCATGTGCCCAATAATATCATGGAATGTTTTGCTATTTTCACATCCTTGTGCATGTGCCCAATAATATCAGGGAATGTTTAGCTGTTTTCTCACCTTTGCGCATGTGCACAATAACATCAGGGAATGTTCTGCTATTTTCACATCCTTGTGCATGTGCCCAATAATGTCAGGGAATGTTTTGCTATTTTCACATCCTTGTACATGTGCCCAATAATATCAGGGAATGTTTAGCTGTTTTCTCACCCTTGTGCATGTGCCCAATAATATCATGGGATGTTTTGCTATTTTCACATCCTTGTGCATGTGCCCAATAATATCAGGGAATGTTTAGCTGTTTTCTCACCCTTGTGCATGTGCCCAATAATATCAGGGAATGTTTTGCTATTTTCACATCCTTGTGCATGTGCCCAATAATATCAGGGAATGTTTAGCTGTTTTCTCACCTTTGTGCATGTGCCCAATAATATCAGGGAATGTTTTGCTATTTTCACATCCTTGTGCATGTGCCCAATAATGTCAGGGAATGTTTTGCTATTTTCACATCCTTGTGCATGTGCCCAATAACATCAGGGAATGTTTTGGTATTTTTACACCTTTGTGTATGTGCCCAGAAATATCAGGGAATATTTTGCTATATTCTGACCCTTGTGCGTGTACCCAATAACATCAGGGAATGTTTAGTTATTTTCTCATCCTTGTGCATGTGCACAATAACATCAGGGAATGTTTAGTTATTTTCTCATCCTTGTGCATGTGCACAATAACATCAGGAATGTTTAGTTATTTTCTCATCCTTGTGCATGTGCACAATAACATCAGGGAATGTTTAGTTATTTTCTCATCCTTGTGCATGTGCACAATAACATCAGGGAATGTTTAGTTATTTTCTCATCCTTGTGCATGTGCACAATAACATCAGGGAATGTTTAGTTATTTTCTCATCCTTGTGCATGTGCACAATAACATCAGGGAATGTTTAGTTATTTTCTCATCCTTGTGCATGTGCACAATAACATCAGGGAATGTTTAGTTATTTTCTCATCCTTGTGCATGTGCACAATAACATCAGGGAATGTTTAGTTATTTTCTCATCCTTGTGCATGGGGCCAATAACATCAGGGAATGTTTAGTTATTTTCTCATCCTTGTGCATGTGCACAATAACATCAGGGAATGTTTAGTTATTTTCTCATCCTTGTGCATGTGCACAATAACATCAGGAATGTTTAGTTATTTTCTCATCCTTGTGCATGTGCACAATAACATCAGGGAATGTTTAGTTATTTTCTCATCCTTGTGCATGTGCACAATAACATCAGGGAATGTTTAGTTATTTTCTCATCCTTGTGCATGTGCACAATAACATCAGGGAATGTTTAGTTATTTTCTCATCCTTGTGCATGTGCACAATAACATCAGGGAATGTTTAGTTATTTTCTCATCCTTGTGCATGTGCACAATAACATCAGGAATGTTTAGTTATTTTCTCATCCTTGTGCATGGGGCCAATAACATCAGGGAATGTTTAGTTATTTTCTCATCCTTGTGCATGTGCCCAATAACATCAGGGAATGTTTAGTTATTTTCTCATCCTTGTGCATGTGCACAATAACATCAGGGAATGTTTAGTTATTTTCTCATCCTTGTGCATGTGCACAATAACATCAGGGAATGTTTAGTTATTTTCTCATCCTTGTGCATGTGCACAATAACATCAGGAATGTTTAGTTATTTTCTCATCCTTGTGCATGTGCACAATAACATCAGGGAATGTTTAGTTATTTTCTCATCCTTGTGCATGTGCACAATAACATCAGGGAATGTTTAGTTATTTTATCATCCTTGTGCATGTGCACAATAACATCAGGGAATGTTTAGTTATTTTCTCATCATTGTGCATGTGCACAATAACATCAGGGAATGTTTAGTTATTTTCTCATCATTGTGCATGGGGCCAATAACATCAGGGAATGTTTTGCTATTTTCTCTGCCTTGGTCATGTGCTCAATAACATCAGGTAATGTTTTGCTATTTTCTCATCCTTGTGCATGTGTCCAATAATATCAAGTCATGTTTTGCTATTTACTCATCCTCGCACATGTGCCCAGTAACATCTGGGAATGTTTTGCTATTTTATCACCCTCGTGCATGTGCTCAATAATATCTGGGAATGTTTTCCTATTTTCTTATCCTTGAGCATGTTCCCAGTAACAACAGGGAATGTTTTTTTATTTTCTCACCCTCATGCCTGTGCCCAATAACATCAAGAATGTTTTGCTATTTTCTCATCCTCGTGCATGTGCCCATTAACAACAGGGAATGTTTTGCTATTTTTACATCCTTGTGCATGGGGCCAATAACATCAGGGAATGTTTTGCTATTTTCTCTGCCTTGGTCATGTGCTCAATAACATCAGGTAATGTTTTGCTATTTTCTCATCCTCGTGCATGTACCCAGTAACAACAGGGGATATATTGCAATTTTCTCATCCTTGTGCATGTGCCCAATAAGATTAAGTAATGTTTTACTATTTTCTCACCATTGTACATGTGACCAATAACATCAGGGAATGTTTTGCTATTTTCTTACCCTCACGCCTGTGCCCAATAACATCAGGGGGTGTTTTGTTATTTCCTCACCCTCATATATGTGCCCAATAACATCAGGGAGTGTTTTACTATTTTCTCACCGTTGTGCATGTGCCCAATAACATCAGGGAATGTTTTGTTATTTTGGGTCTATATTAGAACATCGAGGTTTAAAACCTTCAACTGTTCTAATATCAAACCCTACGGAGCGAAAGCTTAAAATACCGAAGCAATAGAAACCCAAATTCTTTCCTAGGGAAAGATTTTGGTTGTCCGTTTCTGTTGCTTCGGTATTTTCAGCGCTGTGGTGGAAAGTTACGGGTCAGGTTCAGGAAAGTTTGCGATTGTGTGGATGTGAGGTTTAGGGCAGGTTAGGTGAGTTAGGGTTAGGGTGCGGGTTAGGTATGTGTGCGATTGTGTGGATATGAGGGTTAGGGTGGATTAGGTGAGTTAGGGATAGGGAGCAGGTGAGGTGAGTGTGCGATAGTGATGGACCTTAGGGTTAGGGTTTGGGTTAAGGTAAGTGGATAGTTAGTGGTGTGTGTATAGTTGAGTGTAGGGTTAGTTGTAAGATTTTAGGTGTATATGTGTGGATTGCTGTTTGTTTGGTGTGCTTATGTTGTGTGTATGTGTTTTGGAACAGCGATTTTTTTCCCTAGGAAAAAAAAATCGCTGTTCTGACAGTTCGAGATTGTAAGCTTTCGCTTACATAGGGCCAATTAATCACTGTTCGCTTCTTTAAGCAGTCAGTGATCTAATATAGACCCGTTATTTTCTCACCCTCATGCCTGAGCCCAATAACATCAACAAATGTTTTGCGATTTTCTCTCCCTTGTACATGTGCCCAACTTTAGGGAGTGTTTTGCTATTTTCTCACCCTTGTACATGTGCCCAACTTTAGGGAGTGTTTTGCTATTTTCTCACCCTTGTACATGTGCCCAACTTTAGGGAGTGTTTTGCTATTTTCTCACCCTTGTACATGTGCCCAACTTTAGGGAGTGTTTTGCTATTTTCTCACCCTTGTACATGTGCCCAACTTTAGGGAGTGTTTTGCTATTTTCTCACCCTTGTACATGTGCCCAACTTTAGGGAGTGTTTTGCTATTTTCTCACCCTTGTACATGTGCCCAACTTTAGGGAGTGTTTTGCTATTTTCTCACCCTTGTACATGTGCCCAACTTTAGGGAGTGTTTTGCTATTTTCTCACCCTTGTACATGTGCCTAGTAACATCAGGGAATATTTTGCCATTTTCTCATTCTCGTGCATGTGCCCAATAACATCAGGGAATGTTTTGCTATTTTCTCACCCATGGTCATGTGCCCAACAACATCAAGTAACGTTTTCCTATTTTCTCATCCTCGTGCATGTGCCCAATAACATCAACAAATGTTTTGCTAGTTTTTCACCCTTGTACATGTGCCCAATAACATTAGGGAGTGTTTTGCTATTTATGCACTATTTTACATGTCCAATAACATCAGGGAATGTTTTGCTATTTTCTCATCCTCGTGCATGTCTCTAATAACATCAACAAATGTTTTGCCATTTTCTCATTCTTGTACATGTGCCCAGTAACATCAGGGAATGTTTTGTTATTTTCTCGCCCTCTTTCATGTACCCGATATCATCAGGGAATGTTTTGTTATTTTGTCATCCTCAATCCTGTGCCTAATAACATCAACAAATGTTTTGCTATTTTCTCTCTTGTACATGTGCCCAATAACATCAGGGAGTGTTTTCCTGTCGTCTCACTCTTGTGCATGTGCCCAATAACATCAGGGAGCGTTTTGCTATTTTCTCATCCTCGTGCATGCACCCAATAACATCAAGGAATATTTTGCTATTTTCTCACCCTCGTACATGTGCCCAAGAACATCAACAAATGTTTTGCTATTTTCTCCCATTGTACATGTGCCCAATAACATCAGGGAACATTTTAATATTTTCTCACCCTCGTGCATGTGTCCCATAACATCAGGGAATGTTTTGTTATTTTCTCACCCTCGTGCCCATGCCCAATAACATCAACAATTGTTTTGCTAGTTTCTCACCCTTGTACATATGCCCAGTAACATTATAGGTTCATAGGTGGGTACTAGGCTATTGGCCCTAGGGCTTATATAAGGCTGGCCAAAAAGGTAGCCTGGCTTTTGCCACCCAAGAAAATTATTTTCATGTGCCCCTGTCGAGCAGAGCCACAGAAGTGATCTCTGTGGTGAATTTCCTATCTCCCATCCAATCATCAAGATTTTTCTTGAAGAGTGCTAATGATGAACTTTGTTTAATATAGATAGGCAGTTTGTTCCAGAGTATGGGAAGTATCTGGGACAGGAATCTATCCCTCCAGCATGTTCTGTTTATTGTGGTGACAAGGTTTAGGTCCCTAGAGCATGTAGCTCAGAGGGATTGGGATTTCATTAAGTGGAGCATGTCCAACAGCTCTGGGATTGACATAGCTTGGTATGTTAGGCAGAGATCACCTCTGAGTAGGCGATATGCAATGGAGTAAAGCTGGAGTTTTTTAAGGTGGTCTGCATAGGGCATCTGTTTGAGGCCAGTAATCCTCTTTGTGAGGTACATACCAAAAGGGGAGCTGTATTTTATTATGGGTCTAATGAGTGACGAGTAGAGGGGAACAATGACCTCTTTTTTCCTGGATGAGAAACCTTTTGTGATGAGGTGTGCCACATAGAAGGTTTTCCTGACTACTGTGGCAACGTGATTATCAAAGGTGAGACTACTGTCCACCCGTTTCCCGAAGACTCTTATCACACTTTCAGTGTTAAGTAGACTACTGCCTATGTGGTAGTTCATGGGTACAGAGTTTTTACCAAAAGGGATGACAATGCACTTTTTAATATTGAGCTTGAGGCCATGGCTTTGACACCAGGTATCTGTCTCAGTGAGGCCCTTTTGTTGTATGTCCACATAATTAGGAGTTTCGTTTATGGCTCCTAGTTTGCAGTCATCTGTGAACTTCATTAGCCAAAGACCTTCTGTGTTAGCCTGTACTTTAGAGAAGTAGGTACCAAACAGGGGAGGACCCAGAACTGAACCCTGTGGTACTCCAATAGTCACTGGTCAGAGTCTGCTGCTTTCACAGTGTGGGTTCTGTCAGTGAGCCAGTTGGCAACCCATCTTGTGACATATGAATTTATACCTAGTTTCATGAGTTTATCTGTAATTCCATAGTGGGGATGGTGTTGAAAGCCTTGGCGAGATCTAGGTAGGCTGTGTGAACCACCTTACCCTCTTTTGCAGCTTTGATGACTGCTTCGAAGAAGTCTGTCAGGTTTAGGAGACATGATCATCCTTTTACAAACCCGAATTGGGTGGGGTCCAGAGTTTTGAGATTACCTATGTCATTGTTTATAAGTTCCATGATGATACATTCCATAGCCTTGCAGACCAGGCTCGTCAGGCTGATGGGGCAGTAGTTCCTGGGGTCTGTGGTGGCTCCCCCTTTGTGGCATGGGATAACTGTCACTGTGCACCATTCAAGCAGGCACAAAGCCTGAGGTGAGGCTATGATTGAACATGGTACATTAGGGAGTGTTTTGCTATTTTCTCACCCTTGTACATGTGCCCATTAACATCAGGGAATGTTTTGCTATTTTCTCACCATTTTACATGTTTCCAATAATGTCAGGGAATGTTTTGTTATTTTCTCACCCTTGTGCATGTGCCCAATAACATCGGGGAACATTTTTGCTATTTTCTCACCATTTTACATGTGCCCAATAACATCAACAAATGTTTTGCTATTTTCTCTCTTGTACATGTGCCCAATAACATAAGGGAGTGTTTTGCTATTTGCTCACCTTAGTTCATGTGCCGAATAACTTCCGGGAATATTTTGTTATTTTCTCATCCTCGTGCATGTGCCCAATAACATGAGGGAATATTCTGCTATTTTCTCATCTTTGTGCATGTGGCAAATAACATCAGGGAATGTTTTGCTATTTTCTCACCTTGAATCATGTCCCCAATTACATCAGGGAATGTTTTCCTGTTGTCTCACCCTTGTGCATGTGCCCAATAACATCAAGGAATATTTTGCTATTTTCTCACCCTCGTACACGTGCCCAAGAACATCAACAAATGTTTTGCTATTTTCTCCCATTGTACATGCGCCCAATAACATCAGGGAACATTTTACTATTTTCTCCCCCTCGTGCATGTGCCCCATAACATCAGGGAATGTTTTGTTATTTTCTCACCCTCGTGCCCTTGCCCAATAACATCAACAAATGTTTTGCTAGTTTCTCACCCCTGTACATGTGCCCAATAAAATTTTTAGGTTCATAGGTGGGTACTAGGCTATTGCCCCTAGGGCATATATAAACCTAGCCAAAAAGGTAGCCTGGCTTTTGCCACCCAAGAAAATTATTTTCCTGTGCCCCTGTTGAGCAGAGCCACAGAAATGATCCCCGTGGTAAATTTCCTATCTCCCATCCAATCATCAAGATTTTTCTTGAAGATTGCTAATGATGAACTTTGTTTGATATAGATAGGTTGCTTGTTCCAGAGTATGGGAAGTCTCTGGGGCAGGACTCTATTCCTCCAGCATGTTCTGTTTATTGTGGTGACAAGGTTTAGGTTCCTAGAGCATGTAGGTCAGAGGGATTGGGATTTCATTCATTGGCACTTGTCGAACAGCTCTGGGATTGACATAGCTTGATATGTTAAACAGAGATTGCCTCTGAGTAGGCGATATGTGACGGAGTAAAGCTGGAGTTTTTTGAGATGGTCTGCATAGGGCATCTGTTTGAGGCTGGTAATCCTCTTTGTGAGGTATTTCTCTGGCCTTTCCAGTTGTAGATGTCTTGTGAGGTACATACCAAAAGGGGAACTGTATTCTATTATGTGTCTAATGAGTGATGAGTAGAGGTGAACAATGACCTGTTTTTTTCTGGATGAGAAATCTTTTGTGATGAGGTGTGCCATGTAGATGGTTTTCCTGACTACTGTGGCGATGTGATTAACAAAGGACAGACTACTGTCCACCTGTGTCCCAAGGTCTCTTATCACACTTTCATTGTTAAGTAGACTACTGCCTATGTGGTAGTTCATGGGTACAGAGTTTTTACCAAAAGGGATGACAATGCACTTTTTAGTATTGAGGTTGAGGCCATGGCTTTGACACCAGGCATCTGTCTCAGTGAGGCCCTTTTGTAGGATGTCCACATCATTTGGAGTTTCATTTATGGCTCCTAGTTTGCAGTCACCTGTGAACTTCATTAGCCAAAGACCTTCTGTGTCAGCCTGTACTTCAGAGAAGTAGGTACCAAAGAGGAGAAGACCCAGGACTGAACCCTGTTGTACTCCACTAGTCACTGGTCGGAAGTCGGATTTGGAGTCTGCTACTTTCACAGTGTAGGTTCTGTCAGTGAGCCAGTTGGCAACCCATTTTGTGACATAGGGATTTATACCTAGTTTAGTGAGTTTATCTGTAGTTCCAGAGTGGGGGGTGGTGTCAAAAGCCTTGGCGAGATCTAGATAGGCTGTGTGAACCACCTTACCCTCATCTACGGCTTTGGTGACCACTTCAAAGAAGTCTGTCAGGTTTACGAGACACGATCTGCCTTTTACAAACCTGAACTGGGTGGGGTCCAGAGTTTGGAGATTACCAATGCCATTACTTATAACTTCCATGATGATGCATTCCATAGCCTTGCAGACCAAGCTCATCAGGCTAATGTGGCAGTAGTTCCAGGGGTCTGTGGTGGCTCTGCCTTTGTGGAGTGGGATAACTGTCACTTCACTGTGCGCCATTCAGTGGGTACAAAGCCTGAGGTGAGGCTATGATTGAACATGGTACATTAGGGAGTGTTTTGCTATTTTCTCACCCTTGTACATGTGCCCATTAACATCAGGGAATGTTTTGCTATTTTCTCACCATTTTACATGTATCCAATAATGTCAGGGAATGTTTTGTTATTTTCTCATTCTTGTACTTGTGCCCAATAACATCCGGGAATGTTTTGATATTGTCACATCCTTGTGCCCAATAACATCAGGGAATGTTTTGATATTGTCACATTCTTGTGCCCATGCCCAATAACATCCGGGAATGTTTTGATATTGTCACATCCTTGTGCCCATGCCCAATAACATCCGGGAATGTTTTGATATTGTCACATCCTTGTGCCCATGCCCAATAACATCAGGGAATGTTTTGATATTGTCACATCCTTGTGCCTAATAACATCCGGGAATGTTTTGATATTGTCACATCCTTGTGCCCAATAACATCCGGGAATGTTTTGATATTGTCACATCCTTGTGCCCAATAACATCCGGGAATGTTTTGATATTGTCACATCCTTGTGCCCAATAACATCCGGGAATGTTTTGATATTGTCACATCCTTGTGCCCATGCCCAATAACATCCGGGAATGTTTTGATATTGTCACATCCTTGTACCCAATAACATCCGGGAATGTTTTGATATTGTCACATCCTTGTGCCCATGCCCAATAACATCCGGGAATGTTTTGATATTGTCACATCCTTGTGCCCATGCCCAATAACATCAGGGAATGTTTTGATATTGTCACATCCTTGTGCCCAATAACATCCGGGAATGTTTTGATATTGTCACATCCTTGTGCCCATGCCCAATAACATCAGGGAATGTTTTGATATTGTCACATCCTTGTGCCCAATAACATCCGGGAATGTTTTGATATTGTCACATCCTTGTGCCCAATAGCATCAGGGAATGTTTTGATATTGTCACATCCTTGTGCCCATGCCCAATAACATCCGGGAATGTTTTGATATTGTCACATCCTTGTGCCCATGCCCAATAACATCCGGGAATGTTTTGATATTGTCACATCCTTGTGCCCAATAACATCCAGGAATGTTTTGATATTGTCACATCCTTGTGCCCATGCCCAATAACATCCGGGAATGTTTTGATATTGTCACATCCTTGTGCCCATGCCCAATAACATCAGGGAATGTTTTGATATTGTCACATCCTTGTGCCCAATAACATCCGGGAATGTTTTGATATTGTCACATCCTTGTGCCCATGCCCAATAACATCAGGGAATGTTTTGATATTGTCACATCCTTGTGCCCAATAGCATCAGGGAATGTTTTGATATTGTCACATCCTTGTGCCCAATAACATCCGGGAATGTTTTGATATTGTCACATCCTTGTGCCCATGCCCAATAACATCAGGGAATGTTTTGATATTGTCACATCCTTGTGCCCAATAGCATCAGGGAATGTTTTGATATTGTCACATCCTTGTGCCCAATAACATCCGGGAATGTTTTGATATTGTCACATCCTTGTGCCCAATAACATCCGGGAATGTTTTGATATTGTCACATCCTTGTGCCCATGCCCAATAACATCAAGAAATGTTTTGCTAGTTTCTCACCCTTGTACATGTGCCCAGTAACATCAGGAAATGTTGTGCTATTTTTTTACCATTTTACGTGTCCAGTAATGTCAGGGAATGTATAGCTATTTTCTCATCATTGGTCATGTGCCCAATAACATCGGGGAATGTTTTGCATTTTTTTCACCCTTGGTCATGCGCACAATAACACCAGGGAATGTTTTGTTATTTTCTCACCCTCTTTCATGTACCCAATATCATCAGGGAATGTTTTGTTATTTTCTCATCCTCAGATCTGTGCCCAGTAACATCAATTAATGTTTTGCTATTTTCTCACCCTTATGCATGTGCCCAATAACATCAGGGAGTGTTTTGCTATTTTCTCTTCCTCGTACATATGCCCAATAACATTAGGGAATATTTTGCTATTTTCTCATTCTTGTGCATGTGGCCAATAATATCAGGTAATGTTTTTGTTATTTTCTCACCCTCATGCCTGTGCCCAATAACATCAAGGAATGTTTTGCTATTTTCTCACCCTTGTACATGTACCCAATAACATCAGGGAGTGTTTTGCTGTTTTGTCACCCTCGTGCCTGTGCCCAATAACCTGCACAAGGATAAGATGTGCAATGAGCTGTGGGACTGAAGTATAGCTCTCCCCGTCAATGGGCTTATTTCATTAGTATGCCAAACTACCCTCAGTAGTATCTTTATGTGTGTTTCCATGGTCTAAACCGGGGAAATTATCTGTGCTAGTGTGCACTGTGCATGTGTATCGTCCCTCATGATCGGCTTGACCAACCTCCCCTGCCAGCACTGTCATATGTGATTGTACAGCCCTCTACATGCATATTGTCACATAATAGTGAACACTGAGGCTTGTGCACAGCTATATATTCAGTACAGATAGAGGAGAATATGATGAGCTGAGCAGGCCTATGTGGAGACCCCTTCAAATACGGAAAACCTAAATGGTCACAGTCATTGACACTGTAGTACTATCCTTTTCATAATTTATGTATTTTTGTGATATCACATATTGTGGCAGCCTAGAAGAATGTTTTCCTAGAAAACAGAATAACAGAACATCTTTGTCAGCATCAGTGTACTCAAGGCAGCACATCTACAGCTGGGTAAGTCACAAGGATTTCAACAGGCAGATGGTTATATAATCCTGACCTCAGTCCACTAATAGTGAGTTAGGGGAATTACCGAGGCAGGGAATATTATAGCATCTTGTTTGTAACTCCTCCTCTGAAAACATCATAAATGGCAGCTATCAGGCTGTGCTCTCCTTTATTTCAGAGTGCTGAAAATATTGTTGAGAGGTAGTTACATATGCAGGTGACTATCAGGCATTAGTGTTATGGTATTTAGTCTACCATCATGCAGCCATATTAATAACAATCATTCACAGACCCTCACAAAAGCTGTCAGGTCTCCAAAACAAAAATACTACTTCTGAATAACAGTGGACTAAAATTCATGCAGATGCTTTTCCTTAATGATAAGGATGGTGGTATGCATATAGTGCTATGTGTGCAGTATATTATAGATACCTGCTTGTGGGGAGAACAGACATCACGGCCAATAACAACACTGTGTTGAGCCCTACTGTCCTACTGCCATCATTACAAACACATTTCAAATGCAGAAAATGAAACATTCAAATATAAAGATTCCTATTTTTTTGTTTTTTGTTTTTTTTGTGGTATCATCTGTAATTATTCCCTACTCGTATCACCTGGAGCCCACTAGTAACAATCATTCTGCCTCATCATTCCCTCTTGGAGGGCACTATACAGGTCTGCTCAAATTCTATTTATTTGAAATTTGTTGAGTTGCTAAGAGGAACAGCTAAGTAGGGTTGGGAATCTCTATGGAGTTACAGAAATGTTAAAATCCATTCAGGTTTTTTATCTGTGGTTTAGCATATAGCATGAATTAAATATGCATAAGTAGACTTTCATTTATGATCCATTAACATCATTTATTGTTCAGTCTTCCTTACTGTGATGGCCATCCATTAATACCTGGTGAAGATGAGCATGTGTCTAATGAATGAAGACACTCTTGAGTGAGCAAAATTAGGAAAAGTGTAAACAATTGTGAAGCAGCAGCAAATAGAAAGGCAGACATGTCAAAGGACTGCTATAATATGAGCAAGTGAAAGCATATGGGAAAATACAATATGAGAGGTATTCACTGCAGACTGGAACTGGACAACAATGGCAAGACATGCTCAACAACACTGTGCAGATCAACTTCCAGTCATGTGTCACTATACACAGGATGACAGAAGCAATGCATATGGATCCAAGGAGCTGATATGGTCATGTAACACCACTATGTACAAGAGAAGCACAAACCCATAATCTGGAACCCCATATTTAAGGCAACAACAGAACACAGTGGTAAACAGTGACGGTCAGAACAGGGAGGTGAAGATCTGGATACCACTAACAGTTACACTACATATAGAACCATAGAAATGTGTATGGCTGTGTGGAAAGCCAGTGGCAAAAATGTTCTGAGTAGAAGACTATCTGTACATAAAATAAAGTACAGTCAGTGACAAGTTGTACTAGACTTGTAGACTGAAGGGCAATCAGAAGTGTTGTGGAGGGATGATGAACATGTCATCTGCCACTGGAGAAGTCATGCACTACTCAACCATCCACCACCACTATCCAGATGCTAGGGAACACACTCATAAGTATACTTGCTGTCCTGTGGACACTGGCAGTGAACTGACAGGACCAACCATGGCAGGTGCTGCAGGAGCTGTGTGATTCCATGGATTGTGGCTATTCCCTCGCATTGCCACCACAGAAGCATTGGTTCAAAAAATTCACTGCCTACTGATGACACTGGCAAAATGACCCAACATCAAGACAGCAGCCCTGCAACAGTCTGCTACTAAGCAATGATCACTGAAATCAGGATACTTTATCAGCCATTAGCTTGCAGAGCATGAAGGCAAACTGGAGCTTCTCCTCCTCACCACAGCTGACAGTCTTTGGTACCACAATTCTACCATACAATGGCTCATCGATGGAATCTTTGTAATAAAGGGCTGGATCACGTAGCAGTTATATACCATACTTGTGTTCATCGCCACCCAGTGTGCACGTAAAAGAGTGCTACTAATCTTTTTCCTGCTGTTCCATAAAACCCTAAAGACTGACAACATCATGTGAACATTACTGTCGTGCATGAGAGTGTTGTGATTATACTCAAAAATCAGTAAAAAGACAGTCTTGTTACTTATTTTTCTGACATTAGAAAGGTGCTTAACTATTGTTAAGCAAACCCTTAGTACTGACAAGTATTAGTCTCACACTAGAGTATTAACAGTGTTCAGCATCCACAACAGAAGAAAAGTGGGAGGTCATTAAACACTTCATTCAGACAAGGCAGCCTAGGCCTATTCACAATTTTTGGAATGCATCAACTCCACCACCACTTTTCTGTCATTCACACACACAATTGATGTTGATAGTGTAAATTACCTCGATGTACATCTCTATAAAAACAAAGGGAAACAACAGTATGATTTCACTATATCAACTCACAGCAAACCTCAGTCTTCAGGGTAAAGTGCCTCTGTAGTACAAGAGGAAAATGTCAGGCATAAACCCAAAGGCACACCACAGGCTAGGATAGCAAACAAAATTCTTTAATTGTAGAAATAAGGCAAACAGTAAGTGCTTTTGCATTGCACAGAACGCTTCTTCAGACTTAATAACATTTTAAAATCAAACTGCCATATAAATAGCAATTAATGCATTACATGTCTAGTGTAATGATTGTCATCTGCTAAAATAAAGTAAAAACTTAAAAATGATACACATAGCTGCCTATATATCCTGAAACATTCAATATATGTATATTTACTTTGACCCTCTATGTTATCATCCTGCAACTCTTGCTTTTGCTTTTCCTTTTTGACTCAAATACTCCTTTCTCTATCTGCCTATTTTTCCATTTTCTATAGTATACACATTCTTGCTTGATATGTCCCAGTTTTCTACAGAAAAAAAAAAACATGAAATCCATCTATCATCAGGGTTTCCTTTACCTAGAGGGGCTGATGCTGCTCTCAGTAGGTCCCTGTTGTCATCCTCCCACATTTTTATTGTTTTTTCATGTCCTACTGCACTTATTATTTTAAACTCATCATCATCAGTACCAAAAGAAAAAACTATTATGCTTAAAAATATCTTTGTTGTCATGCTCTGCCTGTTCTTCCATCCTGTTAGATACTGTAATATTAAAATACTGTAATAACTAAAATGCTCTGCCTGTTCTAGCATCCTGCCAGAAACTGTATTGTTAAAATACTCTAATAACTTCATAGTTAACTAATGACATGTCCATACCTAGTACGGAGCTGTTACACTTCGAACTGTTAGCTGCTGTAATCTTTAACACTTTAAATCCTAATAACGCTGTATTCCTGTAACTTCACTATTAGTACAGAGCTGTTACACTTCAAACTGTTAACTGCTGCAATTTTTAACCCTTTATATCCTGACAAATTGTATTTATGTAACTTGACTGTCATTTCTGGTAAAGGTGTATGGTTACTCTTTTTTTTCTAACTGGACACATACAATGCATCTTTCTAAGTACTTTAGCTGTGTCATTTAAACTGGAACTTATTTTATCATAAACCCATAAATCTACATGTTTCTGTCATAACTAGTCTTTTAATTTCTGTATATTTGCACAAAGTACAATTTCAAATTAAATTTCAAAATATTGCCAATTCTTACAAGTGCCATCTGTGTGCACTACCTGTATAGCAACATCAGCCCTAGGCAAAATATCTAAAACAGTTTGCATATACTTTTTAACCTGTATGTCATGTTTCTTTAACACTGACACGTGTTTTTCACTAAGCTTTGTTGATAATTTCTTATCTTTGTTGAGAGCATCCCACTGTGAACAGTATGTCTGAAACATTTCAGCTGTCTCTACAACCTGTAAACTTTTAACATGATTTAAAATGACTGGAATTATTTAGAAACTGGCATTACAAAATGGCTTTTGACTTTATCTGACAATTTTGACTTGTCCTGCATAGTCTCTACTGACAATTTTTGTAATGCAGTTGACATGTTAAACAAAAAACAAGGATATCTGTCTTCACAGTTAAAACATTCAATTGGAGTTTTATACTTTTGTACATACTAATAAAAACAGTGAATGCATTTACACATATACACTTTGTCACTTGTATTTATAACAAAGAATGCTGTATTAAATTTAACATCACTAATGGCTTGTTTATACCACTGATGTAATAATGTCCAAACTTTATCAAGAATCTGGCTTAAGTCAATGGCCATAGAATGTGTGCATCTATCAATTATGTCCTTGCTGGTATCCATATTATTACAGAAAGAGGCTTACCATTTTCAGAAATGGCTAACAGGTGATCAGTCTGTAGGCAAGACTGCAAACTGGAAACTTCCTCTCTGTCAAAAATGCTGGTGAATGTCTCAGAGCAGATGTAAAGATGAAATCTTGTTTCACCCACTTGGAAGTCACTAATACTGCTGAGCTGTTCAAGACTGGTTGTATTGTGGTTGGCACCAACAAAATATGAACTAGTGCTTGTCATAGTACTTTTTTGAATATTTAAAAGGGTCCAAATTAGGCCTAGCTCACCATTGTCAAATTGAATTAACAGCAGCATGTTACAGAGACAAACTGTACAGCTGCATATTAATAGCTAAATCTCATAATAATAGCTAAATCTCAATCCCAACTAGAGACTCTAACTCAATGTTCAATAAAACAGAAAATTGGTTTCTACAATGCTGCCTCCTCTTGAACCCCCAAAAAAACAAACTCTTCCTCTTCACTCCTACCCGTAAATCACTCCCAATGAACTTTTCAGTCTTATCCAATAATGGTAAAATCATATCTTCCGATCCAACAACTAAACTTCTAGGGGTAACCATTGATAACAACTGGAAACCCATATCAACAATACCATAAAAACTGTCAACAGGAAACTAGGCTCCCACTATAGGATAAAACCCTTTCTCTCCCCACTAGCCAGAACCACTATTGCCTATTCCCAACTTATCTCCACACTTCTTTATGCTTCTTCCATATATACTAACTTGTCAAAAAATAACCTTAACAAGCTATCCAATCCTTACAATAGCATTGCCAGATTTGCTACTGCTTCCTCCTTTAGGACCCATCACTGCCATTATCTGAAACAATTAGGATGGTTAGAGCTTCTGAATCAGATTCACTTTAAACAACTCACCATTGCGCACAAAATCCTTTTCCAACCTACCAATACCCCAATACTTGCTAGTCTCATTACCCAATATAAGAACCTTTCAACTTTATGCTCATCTTATAAACTACTTGTATCAACATGTAAATCTAATAACATGGCAGGAGATGCTCTGTTCTCAAATGCAGTTGGAAAGTATTGGAACCAACTCCCCCATGAACTTACATCACTGTCTTCATTTACAATTTTTAAACACAATCTGAAACTCTATCTAAAAACCCATTGGTTAGGTCCTTGTACAAATCCAGACTAATCTCATACTATATACCAAATACCTCTCTTAAGACCTAATTCCTGCTCTATCTGTGTCTTTTTAAATCAAGGCCTATCATTGGCAAAAACATATCTTATCCTAATAGGTATTTTAAATTATCTCTAGTTAAATTCTTCTGCATATAATTCTAAAGCATCCTACCTAACGCAGACAACAAGTATTGTTTAAACTGTGAGCATTGCTGAACTGTTAAAACTTGAAATATGCATTTGTTTAATAATTACTTTCAAGTTACTAATGAAGTATTGTACATAAAGTCTAAAATATCTTATCTAATGCTTGTAACATGTTTTTTTGTATAAACTGTGAAGATTCCTGAACTGTTTAAAATTTGTAGTATTTAACTGTATAACAACTAGTACCTGTATGTTAGTAGTCTAGTAGTCTCTTGGAGCTTATCTCCCCGGGACTCTATTGAAAATGGACATAAATCCAGTTAGATTATCCTGGTTAACAAATCTAAAATAAAATAAATAAAACTAAATAATAATTACTGACATTTATTGCCCAAGCTGACCAAGCACTACTGTAAGATTAATTACATTTTCTTTATAACACAGATATAATTGTCAGATACACTGCACTTTCTCAGCTGACTTATATTACAAACTGTCTACCAAAAAAAGTCTTTGCAACAACTTTTATAGTTTCAAAACTCTGTCCTTGATGAAAACATTCTTTTCCAGTATTGAAGCATTTTTTGTTTTGCATCCTTAGTGCTTCCAGAGAAAACCAGTTCTCAACAGGCTGAAATGTTCTTTCAGAAATTCTTTTTATTGCTAGGATAGTCTGTAACTTTTTCTGCTGTGTTAGCCATGTGCATCAAGAGAAAACCAGTTCTCAGCATGCCAAAATGTTCTTTCATTGATAGGATAGTTTGTAACTTTTTCTGCTTTGTTAGCCATTTCCCTTTAACAAGTTCATTCGCTTTAATATCTTTATACAAAAAATGCTTATGATATTTCAACAAGCCTCTATTGTTAATGTTATTTGTTGCAAAAACTTTCAGAAGTATAATACTTTTTGTTCCACACAAGCACATTCTGTTCACACTATTATAATTACTAAACCTCTGTTACTGTGAAGGAAAACAGTTCTACCAAATTATATATTTTTTTATAAAATACATGTTATTACTTATGAGGGAAGCCACTTTATATAATTCTATCAGGTGGCTGTGTAGCAGCCCACCCACCCCCACAGTCAGTTGTTCATGGGCAACTGCAGCTGTATTCCTCCAAGATGATGAAATTATATCAGTGGCTCTATGATGCACCTGATCATAAGTCCTGGTGCACATCCCTATGGCATTCACATCATTGAGTATCTCGTTCCAAATCTGCATTCTGTCAGCCATATCCCCATGCCCTCTTTCAAGCAGAAAGGCACCATGATGCCTGAATGCTTGCATTATGACATCATTTTAACAGTCACTGAAATGGGTTGATATGGATTTGTACCCTAGGGTGCCATAATTTTATGGTACATAAAACAGAGAAGGATACAACACATAAATATCATATAATTAAATTCCTGCTCATATACAGGTATATATTTTCAACATCAAGCATGGGAGACACACATTTCAGTTATTAAAATTGAAGGTTATGTGGTTGCACCATATCACATTCATACATAAAGCAATGTTTGGTCCAAAAAATGAATATCATTTTAGTAATGTATTGTTTACCATGGAAATAACAGGATGACTACACAATTTCAACAGCAAGCCTCTTTAAACACCCCCCAAAAACAGGCAAATGAAAAGTTTGTACAAACCAAGGAATACCACATATTTCAATTGTTATATATTCTTTCAACACAATTCTCACAAAATGTGTACATATTTTCAACAGAAAAGTCTATTTTATATGATTGCTAGTCACCATTGTAACCAGCACTCCTGTGGAGGTGTTTATGGGCCATCTTAGAATTATAACACTCTTGTGTCATCATTGGCAATATAGTACATTACATTTCTTTGAAATAACAGAAGAAAATTGTAAGATAGCCAGTTTTAACAATAACACTTGTGATGAAAGTTAATAGGCTATCTGAGAAAGAAAATGCCTGCCCAAAATGCCTATGCCAACATGAACTATAAAAGATGTATACAGATAAAAGTTCACTTTTCTAATGTATGTATATCAGTTTTTTCTTTGTAACATGTTAACAAATCTAGAATGTATTTGAAAAACACATTCATACCTTAGAAAGCTCAGAAGCCTTCTCTGCATATAGATCAAAAGGAATAGCAATTTCTATGTTCTCCAAATACACAAATCTCCTCACCTTCAAGTTCCCTAGCCATATGGTTACCTTTTTATAGTGTAGATTCAAGCCTCTGAGCATGGTGAAGATGCAAATAAGTTGTGAACTCATTAGAATTGCTGAATAACAAACATTTGACTTTGTGTAGCAGGTGTAAACATAGTGTAGGCACTACCTCAGTTTTAGTTGCTAATGGAGTACAACTGTGAATGACTAACACTAGGGAGAAGTAAGGCACAACAGCAATTGAGACTACCTTAACTGCAATGGGTGCATCACCCAGGATACACTTACAAAATGTAGAAGTAACTGTAGCAAGCATTTAAATGAAAGTGACCAGCACACAGTTCTCATTTTTATTCACTAATAGCCAAACTCTCCTGCCTTTACTGAAAAACATTTTTCACTGTCATATCATTTTATCATACATTTAAAGGACATTGATACAAAATACCATGTAGATTGCATATGTGAGAGTACAGCATAGATATGAGAAGAATGAGTACAATACAAAGAGAAAACAGAGCTATATTGCTTCAAACAATACTCATAACTGGTTGTGTGATCACTCATTGCAATAAATCTGTAAGCAACACATTGTCAAAAAATGAGGGTGTACAAGTGTATATGTCTTGCTAATACTGAGAAGGAAATGGGACTTGCTTGTATGCACAATGATTTGTTTTCCTGCTGCAAAGTTGTTTCTGTGGCAGAAAGATAAGACACTTCTAGTATGATTTGGTAGGCTCATTATTATGATAGTTCAAATCAAGAGTTGCATAAAAACCTGTAAGGCATGTTAAAATGTATTTGCAATTTTATGTTTCCCTTTTTTAAAAAAATATTAATATCTGTGAGATGCGCAGCTTAGTGCAAATATGGTCAAATGGATAAATAAATTAAAATTAATTGAAGTCACTTCTGGGATACGGACAGCATAAGTTACAGCTGTGAATCAAGTGTGTGTGTAGCATACCTGGTAAACACAATGAAGCACACAGCACATAGGATATGTAGATCATGGTTCAAGTCCCATATTTATATTTTAATGAAAAATAAGAAACACTTTAAACAAGAATAATACATGTTGAGGTTTGTCTGTCTCATTTGTGCATTGCTCACCTCAGCACAAACAGGCATAATGTCCCAGACAATAAGCAGACATTGTCAATTTCAGAAAAAGATACATTGCTGCATATTTTGCCTTCTGTTGTGCAAATACACTAAGCAGCATTGTGCTGTGGTCAGCATGGTTCCACAACACATGCAGTTGCACAACACCTGCAGACAATAAGCAGAAATTGTCAATTTCAAAAAAGATACGTTGTTACATCTTGCGATTTCCATTGCACAAACATGCTAAGCAGTGTTGCACAGTGGTTAGCATGTTTCAACAACACCTGCAGACCGGTCAGTTTCTGAAACATACGTTGTAACATGTGTGGTCTTCTATTGCGCAAACACGCTAAGTAACATTGAACATCGGTCAGCTCTCATGCACAGTAATTAGTCTAAAAAATACAGCTGCTACCTAACTCTACCTGTGGCAACAGGTGTAAGTTAAGGGCCACAATACAGGTGAACCAGGATAATAATGTAACAAAATCCAAATTGTATTAATGCTGTTTCACTGTAATTTATATTAAATTTAACAATATGAAAACAATTATACATTGAAATAACTATGTTTAGAAGGTGGATTGAGCATACACATGATATCATACTAACTGTGGTCATCAGTACAATTATAATTATACAACGAAACATTTAATTTCTGAACTTTCATGTCACACACATACATAGTTAATCACTCAACACTTTAATGGGGATATATAACTAATGAGCATGTGTGACAAACACGTTCTCAGTTGCAATGAGATGTCTGCACAGTAATGACTGTAGAAATACACTTGTTTCCCAGCCCTTCCTGTGGCAACTGATGTAAGTCCATGTCCCCAACACAGGTGAGCCAGGGTTTTAATTCAGAAAAGTTCAGCTTTTATTTATGCTGTTGCACTGTAATTTATATTAAAGTTAACAATACAAATATACATAAAATGACTAAATATAGCAGTGGATATCATATGAATTATATGTGTGACTAAGGGTATACTGACAATTATGTTTCTGTACTTAAAAGTGTCTTTTCTACCCTGGGATGGACTTCATACTACAATGACAGGCATATACACTAGAATGACATGAATGTATAAACTAGGACATTGTGAGGTCACACACTTATCTAGTTAACTACTCACTCTTAAATATGTCTGTATAATTAATGAGGATGTCTGACAAATACCTCTTCTGTGGCAAGGAGGTAAAAACACCTATGTGGAAGATGGGTCTATATCACATCATTGAAAACACTAATTATCGAATCACTATTCAGTAAACCCACTTTGTCAAAATCTGACTTTATCGAACAACCATTTAAACAAATTTTTTCATAGAGAAAAAAATGACTGTCCAACCTACTGCCCATCAGAAAATATTAAGCATTTAAAACCCTCCCAATGTAGGGGGCTGCACCCCCATCACCCCCTAACTAAATATACCAACTCCAAGATTGCACTACTGTGGGAAAAAGGGTAAATTCCCAATGATGGCCAACCATTGTTTTTCGCTATGAAAAACTTTGATTAAATGTCCATTCAAAAACTTCGATTAAATGGCCATTCAGATTTCAACAAAGTGGGTTCGCTGAATAGTGATTCAAAGTTAGTGTTTTCGACGATGTGATATACACCTATAGAAGATTATGTATTGTCTATTTTACATATGTTTGCATCCCATATTGTACAAATTACTTTTATCAGCGTGTAAAGCCACCATAAATATGTCAGGTCATAAAATTTATAAACCCCGATACATGTCTGAAAAGTTAACTCATCTGACAGATATATCGGCATCCAAGCAATAAACTACCAACTGTCACATTACCCTTCTTAATTCATAAATTGCCTTCCTGTCCTTTTGGCATTGCTGCTCTCTGCATAACATCATGCAAACATGGTTGGCATGGCACTGCGGGTTTGCGCACTGACCATTAAACATGGTATCATAAATTGGTGGGAAAACATTAATTGCTGCTATATGGCCTGTGAGGACATGGCAGGAGCTAGGCTATAAAGGAAGGTGCCAAATTTGGGGCTCAAGGATGGAGTGTAGAGGTGTTCAGAATATTCACTGGACTCTTTGTAAAGCACCACAGCCATAGGCTTTTGCAGGGGACTATACCAGGTCTGAATATAAAGCAGAGGCTTAGAATAGTCTTGCCAAGGTCTTCTCCAGAGTGACAGACATCCCACGTACTGGAGAGCAATGTAGGCAGCACTTCAATGACCTTAAAAGGTGCAAGCAGCCACAACTCAACCACTGGCTGGATGAGTTTATGATTGCTGACATCCCACAATTCTGTAAGTATACAGATAAAAATACTTTAAATTATACTCAAAGCTGGAGATAGGCACGACTGGTATGCATAATGCTCTTCTCCTCTGTATTTCAAAGCTGCCCAGGAGATTGCAGTGAACAAGGAATCCCATACTGATTATTTAGAAAGACTAAGAGAAGCAAGGGATATGTAAGCAGCACAAAACAATTATTGTTGTATTCAAAGTCTTTCTCTTCTATACATTAGTAACAAATTAAGCATGCATATATGAACTGTAAAATCCAGCATACATCCTTCATAGAGTACCTCAAGTGAATTGTTGGAGTCAGTAGTAATGGTGTATTCAGATGTTGTGGGTTCAAATCCCAAAAATACTGAATAAAGTAATAAAAATATTAAATATTAATTTCAACAAACTTGGCATAAATGCCATGTTGTTATCTTAATCTGTATTGTTTGAAAAAGCATATGAGCAATATATGCATATTGCAAGGATTATTTTGAGCAATTCTCAGTTATATTTTGTAATTTTTAAAAAGTATAGTTAACTTAAAATTCAAATTATATTTATATCACAGTAAATTATTGTGACATATGATGGTTATATTTATCTTTTTCTTTTTTTGTCTGTTACTCCACTCCTTATCTCTCATTTTGATGTCATCAATTTCTGACAACTAACAAAATGATTTCCAGCACAGGGAGGTAGGCCAACCAGTGCAGCTCAGCCTGCCACCCCTCCAATGGCTGTTACATTGATGCCCAACATATCTGGGACACAATCTGTCAGTACTGCCTCTGCAGCCCCTGCACTACCTGGGACCTCAACATCAGGTAGCATTACCATGGCAGCTGCTGCAATGGTACCTTCTGGGAGTATTGTTGGAGGTGGTTCATAAGTTCATAGGTAGGTACTACGCTATCTGCCCAAAGGCATTTATAAGCCTAGCCAGAATGTGTTGGCTTTTACCGCCCCCTTAGATTAGTTTCCTGTGCCTCTGTCCAGCAGAGCCACTGAAGTGATCCCCAGGGTAAACTTTCTGTTTCCCATCCACTCGTCAACGTTTCTCTTGAATAGTGTTAGTGAGGAGCTCTGCCTAATGTAGAATGGAATTTTGTTCCAGAGCATGGGGAAGTCTCTGGGACAGGAATCTATCCCACTAGCACATCCTATTTATTGTTGTGGTGAGGTTTAGATCCCTAGAGCGTGTGGCTCGAGGGGATATGGTTTTCTTTAGGTGGAGCATGTCCATCAGTTCTGGGTTGGACATGGCCTTGTATGTCAGGCAGAGATCACCTCTGAGTAGGCGGTATGCAGCCAAGTACAGCTGGAGTTTCTTCAGTCGAGCTGCATAGGGCATCTGTTTGAGGCCAGTGATCCTCTTGGTGAGGTACTTCTGTGGTCTTTCCAGCTGCTGCAGGTGTCTTGTAAGGTACATCCCAAATGGGACGTTGTACTCTATGATGGGTCTGATGAGTGATGCGTAGAGGGGCACAATGACCCCTTTTGATCTGGATGCAGACCCTTTTGTGATTAGGTGGGCCACATAGAAGGATTTTCTAACCACTTTGGCAAGGTGATTATCAAAGGAGAGATTACTATCTACTTGGGTCCCCAGATCCCTTATTATGTCTACCGTATTTAGGGGGCTACCGCCTATGTGGTAGTTTGTGGTACTTTGTTTTTTCCAAAGGGGATGAGTATGCACTTTTTGGCATTTAACTTGAGGCCATAGTTTTGACACCAAGTATCTGTCTCAGTAAGACCCTTTTGGAGGATGTCTGTGTCTGCCAGAGAGTCAATTATAGCCCCTAGTTTGCAGTTGTCTGCAAACTTGGTCAGCCATAGTCCTCCTGTGCTTGCCTGTACCTCTGAGAAGTATATGCTGAACAGGACTGAGCCCTGGGAAACACCACTTGTAACCGGTTTAGAGGCAGACCTAGCTCCTGCAACTCTTACCCTATGGGTTCTGTCCGTGAGCCAGTTGGCAACCCATCTCATGACGTAGGGGTTTATGTTCAGGCTGGTGAGCTTGTCTATAATACCAGAATGGGGAATGGTGTCGAAGGCCTTTGCGAGGTCTAGGTAGGCTGTGTGGACCACCTTTCCCTTGTCTATAGCCTTGGTAACTGCCTCAATCAAGTCCACCAGGTTTAGGAGGCATAATTTGCCCTTAACAAAGCTGAACTGGGCAGGGTCCAGTGTCTGGAGGTTTCTAATGTCTCTGTTAATGAGATCCATGATGATGCACTCCATAGCCTTGCAGACCAAGCTAATCAGGCTTATAGGGCGATAGTTCCCAGGGTCTGTTGTGACCCCACCTTTGTGGAGTGGAATAACCATTGCTGTGCACCACTCTATGGGCACATAGCCTGTGGAGAGGCTGAGTTTAAACAGTGTGTTTAGGTGAGGGGTTAGTTCATCTTTGAGCTCATGTAGGACGTAGCCTGGGACACCGTCTGGTCCCATTGATGCTGTGTTTTTGGTTTTGGAGAGGGCTGTTTTAACCTGGGTGTCTGTGATTTCAGGGGCACTACATTCTTCTGGTATGGTTATTGGCCCTTTTGGGGGTGAGACGGGGTGAAGTTTGCACTGAACCTGTCTGCCAGGATGTTGGCGATATCGGTCAGTTCAGTGTATTTTGTGCCATTCTGCACTAACTCCAAGCAGATCTGAGAATTGCCACTTAGATTCTTGACATAGCTAAAGAATGCCTTGTGGTTATCTTTGGAGTCCTTGGCAATTTTTCTTTCGAAGCTAGCCTAGGATGATTTTATGAGGGATCATAGTTTCTTGCTGATACTGATCAGGAATGTCTTCCCTTCTTGGGATTTTACTCTTTTCTGTACTAGTTTCCTCCTTCTATTGTATAGCTTGTTTATGGCAGGAGTCCACCAGACTGGTTTCCTTTTCTTGGAGGAGTGAGTCTTGGTTTTGCTTGGGATAGCACGATCCATGCATTCTTGTAGGTGCCTGTAGAGTGCATTAGTAAAGGATTTTGCAGCTTGGGCAGTGTTATCCTTTAGCATGGGGGATTTGAAACTTTCCACCTCGGTCTTAAGTAACGTGAAGTTTGCTTTTGAAAAGTTTTTCACAGTGGTTTCTTTGACCGGGGGTGGGGGCGGAATGTGGATATCCAGAGTGATTCGTTTATGGTCAGATCTAACCAGTGAGGGGTTGACCTCTGATGTGGAACACCGGTCTCCCATGTTGATGATAACCAGGTCCAATATGTTGTTACCTCTGGTGGGAGTGTTGACCAGTTGATCCGGGGCATTTGAGTGTATAATTTCTAGGAAATGTTGGGCAAGGGAGTTAGTCCTTGAGTAGTTCTCCCAGTTAATGTTTGGGTAATTGAAATCACCCAATAGCAGGGTGTTTGGTAGGACCTTTATGTTTCCCAGTGTTTCCAGAAATGTGGAATGAGGGTCCTGGGACATGGTGGGTGATCTGTAGCAAGCTACAATTTGAATTGCAGTTCTGCCCATTGTTAGTTGCACGTGGATGATCTCTGAAGCATCGTGCTGTGCCACTAACCTGGAGGTGTGGGTATCCTTGATGAATACGGATACTCCCCTGCCTTTTGTATTTTGGTCTGGGTTATGTGGACGAAATGTATGGTATGAGTTGTAGCCTGGTAGTGCTGAAGTGCTCTCTGGAGCCGTAAACCAGGTTTCTGTTACTGCACATATATCGATTTTCTCCATACTGAGGAGTGCCTCGAGTGCATGCATTTTGAGGTTTAGACTTCTGGCATTGACTTGCATTACCCTGAGTTTTTTGTTACTTGTGCTATTTATGGCAGTGGGTTTGTCTTTTGAGCCTTGCCTAAAAAAGGCACTATGGGGGTGGCAAGAGCCTTGACCAGTATTCGAAAGTCTAAGGGTGACAGGTGCAAGCTGTCTCTAGCGAAGCAGCGTGGATTGTCGAGCATGTCATCCCAGGCTGACAGACACTGGATCTCCTTTGAATGATACCAGAAGCTTAGCCAATTGTTGAAATTGATAATTTTTTTCTTTATACCGTGGGATCATTTTTGGTGAGGGCAGGATGCTACTCACAGTTAGGATCATACCGGCCTGGGCTACATGATCAGAGAGCTCTTCCATGTCTCTTCTCGTGTAATCCAGGGAGGTCTGGCTCAGGTCATTCACACCAACATGGACAATGACAGAGTCATATTTGTACTTGTTCTCAAGTGACCTGAGTGCTTGTGTTATGTGGCGGATCCAGACACCCGACAGGCAGCTAACAGTAACCTTCTCCTTGTTCAGCCTAGTGAGTGGGACATCAGAGTGTCTGACTATGGAGTCACCTATTACTAGTGTGCTGGGTATGTTATTTTGCCTTAAGGGCTGTGATTGTGTGGTACACTGGATGTCCTTCAAGGATGCATCTGCAGTTATAACATATGGGTTGTCCTGCCTCAGGCAGCCCTTCGGTCGGCCGGATTCCAAAGTCTGGGTCTGGCCTCGGCTGATGTCGCACTTTACCCGACGTCATAGCTCCTGGGGTATAAAGGCATCAGCTGACGCCATTTTCCCCAGTCTTTCCTGCCGCACGGTGCCCGAAGTTGAAGCTGTTCGCAAGTGCCGGTCGGTCAGATCCAGAGATTTCAGCTACCGAAGACTTCTAAAAAAGCTAAGTACCCCATTGGGGACCCTTTCTTGCCTCAGCTGATATCAGACAAAGTAAATAATTGTTTAACTTGTGGGAAACAAATACCTCATAAGGATTTCCACTCTTACTGCCTTCCTTGCTTAGGCCCAGACCACGATGTATCAGCTTGTTTAGCCTGTGCTTCCTTCAACCGACGGACACTTAGACGTCGGTCGGAGTTTGCAGAAGAGTTTTTTGGTCCCGCTTTTGCATATAAAATGCCGTTGGAGACTCCGACCACACATTTAGCCAAAAAACGGAAGGAAACCACGGTTAGGCCTACCGCGAGTGTCTCGGTTTCGGCTGAAACCGAGTCCTCGGTTCTTCCATCAGCCGAAAGCATGCCTCCGACAACCGAGGCCACAGAGGCCCCGGCTGAGTCGGCTACAGAAATTCCTACCGAAGAAGCAGGCGCACAAGAATTGTCCGACACCATTCCATTGGACATCTCTACTCCTGCACATGGGGCAGCTAGACCCCCTGCTTCTATGTCTATTAAGGCCTTTTCCAGGGCTAAAGCAGCTAAACTTTCCAAGGCCTTACCAACAAAAGCTTCCTCTCACAGACCTTCCTCAAGTTCTCAGATTCTCAGCCTTGCTGAGGACCTTATATCTCTGATTAGGGGATCCCAACCTCACCCAGACAGGGCCTCACAACCTCCTCCTGAAAAAAGGCCTAGGACTGAACCCCCTGAACCTCTCTCCTCTGACTATTCCTCGGATGGATCAGATTTATCAGACCATCAGGAAGGACCATACTCACCTTATGAGGATTCGGATGCAGAAGACTCAATTCCTTCTGCCTCCCCCCCAGAAGAATTTTCCTTTGGGGAGACTCTACACTCAATGAGGGAACACTTTCAATGGCAGGGTCAGGATTTTTCTGATTCTAGGAAAAGGCTAAGGACTTTTTTACACTTGCCACAGCATAGGCCTTTAGCCATACCACCTGTACTATCAGTTGTTGATGATACATACAATGATGCCAGTTCTGCCCCTGATTCTCTTCCCCCGGCCCCTGCCAAACCTGACAGATATTACAGGGTCCCGGATTCTCACTTCCACTTGTATAAGGCCCATGCTGCAGACCCAGAAACTATTTTTCAGGGCCCAAAGGGTGTTGCAGCTGCCACTGCCAAAACCCCCCTACCCTCTGTAAGAGAGTCAAGAGCATTAGAGAGATGGGGTAAAAAGGTTTATACATCTGCTACTCTTTCTGCCAGGGCTTTAAACTGTCAATTTCACATGATACAGTACCAGGAATTTTTGGTAGATCAGCTGAATAAAAAGCTTTCCTCTCCTGAACCTTTAGACCGTAAGTCCCTTCAGGATTTGGTACACAACTCTCAGCAGGTCAGTAACCATTTCTTAAAATGTGGCTATGATGCACTGAAGGCTTCATTTAGATCAGCTATGACTGGAGCAGTGATTCGAAGGCATGCCTGGCTGAAAGAGCAATCCTTGCCAGACCATGTCAAGTCTAAACTCCTAGATGCCCCTATGGAGAAACAAAGTTTATTTGGCTCCCCTGCACAGGAGGTTCTAAAGAAAGTGGAAGAAAAAGCAAAATCTGTGCAAACAGTCAAGGATTTTCTGCAGGTCCAACCTCCGAGGTTCAGCAGAAACTGGCCTTCAAAGAATTGGTCCTTTCCAGACACCTCCAGAGCACAGAGAGGCAGAAATAGATGCCCAAGAGGCAGAGGTCAATCAAGGGGTGCCTACAGGGGTCATCAGTGGCAACCTGCCAACCAGAGGAGTACCGCCACAGCTGCGACTACAACCACTTCCACAGGACAGACACAATGACTTGTCTCTGATTCCGCCTACCAGGGAACAACTGGAAGCACCCTTGGGCGGAAAGTTAGCTTTATTTTCAAACAACTGGCATTGCATTACAAGAGACAAATGGACATTGCAAACAATAGACAAAGGCTACAGGTTTCACTTCCACACTTTACCAAAAAAGAGAGGAATGCCAAACCTTCCACCAAGCCAGAAGTCAGAGGCTCTAAAACAAATCATCAACTTACTAAGGATGAGAGCAATAGAAAGGGTACCATCTATGGAACAAGGCCAAGGATTTTACTCCAGACTATTCCTTGTACCAAGAAAAGAAACTCAATGGAGGCCTATTCTCGACTTGTCCGCACTGAACACATATCTCATTGTACCAAAATTCAAGATGCTGACCCTACAGCAACTTCTTCCCATGTTGGGCAAGGAGTCTTGGCTGGTGACTCTAGATCTCAAGGAGGCATACCTGCACGTCCCTATATGACCAGATTGCAGAAGACACCTCAGATTTCTTGCAGGATCAGAGCATTATCAATTCTCAGCATTGCCCTTTGGCTTATCTACTGCGCCCAGAGTATTCACAAAATGCCTGGCATCAGTAATTGCACATTGCAGGCTTCAGGGAATTCAGATCTACCCATACATGGATGACTGCCTAATACAAGTGGACAACAAGACAAAAATAATAAAAGATTTGGCCTATGTCATACAACTGTTACAAGCCTTGGGATACACAGTCAACATACAGAAGTCAAGACTACTGCCATCCCAAAGAATAACATTTTTGGGTGCAGAACTGGACACAATAACTCAGATGGCTTTTCTCACAGAAGAAAAACAAAAGCAACTCCCAGTCTACTTCATGGCATTGACAAGACAAACTCAGCTTACTGCAAGGAAAGTCCTGCAGGCCCTGGGTTACATGGCATCTTGCATAATCTTGATCCCACATGCCAGGCTGCATATGAGAAAATTACAATGGTACCTAAGGAATGTATGATCTCAACACAGACACAGTCTAGAAACCATGATACCAATCATTCCATGCCTGAAAAAAGAATTCCTGTGGTGAGCTCAGGCCTGCCAGACCAACAGAGGGTTGCCTTTCCACAAACCACAACCAAGGCAGACCATCACCACGGACGCCTCAGACCTAGGCTGGGGGGCACACATGGAAGACAAGTGTATCCAAGGCCTATGGTCTCAAGACCAGCTGAATCTACACATAAATTTAAAGGAGATGCTGGCAGTGAAGCATGCAATCGAGGCATTCAAATCATTCCTCCAGCAAGGACACCTGCTGATAAGGACAGACAATACCACAGTCATGTGGTACATCAACAAACAGGGAGGCACACATTCCTACCCTCTATGCCGGATGTAAATGGACCTGTGGAACCTAGGCCTGAATCTCAACATCCAACTGCAGGCCAGATTCGTACCAGGAAAAGAGAATTCACTAGCAGACAGCTTAAGCAGAACTACCACGGATGCTCACGAATGGATGCTGCATCCAGACATCTTCAAAACCATAACAAAGAAATGGGGAATGCCAGAGAGAGACCTGTTCGCCTCCCCATTCAACCACCAGCTGAAGAAATTCTGCTCAAGAGAATACCACCCACAAGCCTGGAGGGTGGACTCCCTTTCTTTCAGCTGGAAGGCCCTGACAGTTTATGCCTTTCCACCTCTCCCATTGATGTACAAAGTTCTACTGAAGATCAGGGAGGAACAGCCAAAGGTGATTCTGATAGCTCCAGACTGGCCAAGGCAGCATTGGTACCCACTACTGAGAAGCATGTCTCGGACGAACTCATGGCCTCTACCTCTATGGCCTTTACTTCTAACGCAGAACAACTACAAGACCCTGCATCCAAACTTGAAAACACTGCAGCTAACTGTCTGGAAAATTGCATAAAACAAAACCAATCTGTTTTATCTCAGAGGGTCAAGGACATTATCCTGGAGGCTCGCAGACCCTCCACAAGAAAAACATACTCAGCCAAATGGAAGAGATTCCTCATTTGGAGTGCATCAAAGGGAACAAATGTCACACTGGCAAACCTAGCACACATCCTAGAATACTTAGCAGAACTGTTCCACAATGGCCTGTCCTATTCTTCCATTAAGATTCATGCTTCAGCAATTTCAGCAGAGTACAACATGGATCCTCCTATCTTCTCTCACCCTCTCCTCAGACAATTTTTAAGAGGGATCAAAATGTATAACCCACAAGGAAACCACCTCTACCTGCATGGGAACTCAATTTTGTTCTGGAAAAATTAACACTTCCCCTTTTTGAATCAGCAGCATCAGCAGACTTACAGTTCTTATCTTGGAAAACTGCTTTCCTTCTAGCAATCACTTCAGCAAGAAGGGTATCCGAGTTACAGGCATTAATGGCAGTGCAGCCTTTCCTTATCTTTCACCAGGATAGAGTGTCTCTGAGAACCAATCCTACTTTCATGCCAAAGGTGGTATCCAGGGTATCCTTGAACCAAGCTATTCATTTACCTACGTTCTTCCCTAACCCACAGAACAGGGGGGAAAAACTACTGCACACCTTGGATGTACACAGACAACTGTGCTACTATCTGGACAGAACTAAAACCAGCAGAAAAACTGACCAGCTTCTGGTAGCATATGCAACAGGAGTGCAAGGAAAATCAATTTCCGTAACAGACAATTTCAAAATGAATAGGAAACTGCATTCGATTCTGCTACTCTTTTCATGGAAAGACAACTCCTGAAAATATCAGGCCTCACTCCACAAGAGCCACAGCCACCACTACAGCTTTCCTACGAGGAGTGGCTACCAAAGACATTTTAGAAGCTGCTACTTGGAGCTCCATGCATACATTTGCCAAGCATTACAATCTTCCTTTATACTCCAGATCCCGAGCAGGTTTTGCAACTGCAGTTTTACAGGGGATCTTAACTACACCATCATTATCTTAGTGCCTCCTCCCCCAGTTTGGCTATGGTATTCTACCCATATGTTATGACTGCAGATGCATCCTTGAAGGACATAGTACAGTTTTGTACCTACCATAAATGTAGATGTCCGATAGGTATGCATCTGCAGGCAGGATTACCCACCCTCCTTCCCCTCTGTGGTATTCCTAGGGTACTTACCCCTCTTTTAGCTAGCTGGGGGAATCTATTATGGTGTATTTGTTTGTATGTATATATGTATGTATATATTTTGCTTTCTACTGTTTGGAATTTTCTACATTTATCCAAATTTAGCCTTCCTAGAGGGCACCTGGCATCTGGGGCAAGAAACACTGAGGAAAATGGCGTCGGCTGATGCCTTTATACCCCAGGAGCTATGACATCGGGTGAAGTGCGACATCAGCCGAGGCCAGACCCAGACTTTGGAATCCGGCCGACCGAAGGGCTGCCTGAGGCAGGACAACCCATATGTTATGACTGCAGATGCATACCTATCGGACATCTACATTTATGGTAGGTACAAAACTGTACTTTTTGTGAAGTGTGTGTTTCATGGTTTGTGTTGGGGGGTGGAGGTTGCTTGGATGTCTGCTTTGGAGGTCTCTGTTGCTTTTGCAGATTTTTATTTAGAGCCTCCGAGTATGTTTTCATGTATTTATGTGTGTTTTTTTGCCAGTTGTTGTTGTGTCTTTCGACTTTTCCTGGTTAGGGGTCGCCACAGTGGAGCTCTGGTCCGCTAATGATTAGCAGCAGATTTTTACATGCCGAGTTGTCGGCCCTGACGCACAACCTTCAACAAAGGTATGCCCATTCACGCATGTCTCCACACAGAAGGCGCTCTAGCTGAGAATCGAACAGGACAACATCTTACTGTGAGGCGACAATGCTACCGCAGCACCACCACCGCAGTGCTGTTTTTATTTTATTTATTTTATTTTACATTTGTTGACCGGGCTAGTCTAACTGGATACATGTCCATTTTCAGTAGAGGCCCGGGGAGATAAGCTCCAAATGAAAAACAGTACTACAGGATTACATTAAGACAGGCAAAGTAGATAATTTTACACATAGTTGCAGTTCATTTAATATGACAATACAATTTAGGAGATAACATAAGGTAAAGTAATTCTCAAAAGAAGTAATCTTGTAAATGAAATACTTAATTTACAATTGCTGGTTTATCTGGTAAAGAGCAGCATGGACTAAGTAAAGAAAGGTAGAAGAAGAAAAGGAAAAAGTGTTTAAAAATACAGTCAAAGGTTAGTCAGGGTTATAACAAGGGCATAGCCAATGTGTTCTAAGGTAAATCTTAAGTTTTTGTTTGAAAAGTGTTAGGGAGGATAGTGATGTAAGTTCACTAGGTAAATGGTTCCAGTTTTTCCCAACTGTATTTGAGAAGAGAGTCACCTGCTGTGTTACTGGTTTTACTTGTGCTAACTAGTAATTTATTTGATGAGCGTAAGGTGTTGAGATTTTTGTAGGGGGTAATCAGGCTTGATAATATTGGGGTATTATGAGACTGATAAAGGGTTTTATGGGCAATTATAAGTTAGTTAAATTTAAGTTGCTTCTGAAGTTCCAGCCAACCTAGTTGAATTAAATTCTGACTGATGGGTTTTGAAGAGTTTTCCAGTGGCAAATCTGGCAGTATTATTATAGGATTTAGCTAGTTTCTGAAGATTGTTTTTAGCTAGATTAGTATAGATAGGAGAGGCATAGAGAAGTGTTGAGATTAGATGGTTTCATAGGTCTATGTGAGACTGGTAGTGTGATGCAAGTAATTCCCTTCTCCTCTTGACTGTCTGGTCCAGTCTTGGGTTGAGAGAGCTTAGCCTCCAGTTTGGCTATATGATTCCATCTCTCGCATGAATTAGTGTTTGATGGTAGGAGAAGAGGGTTGTCTGTGTACGTGAGGCAGTTGTAACATTGCCTTAAAATGTCCAGATTCGCCAGTTGGACCAAAGAGTACACATGAAACTGCCCTTTGGACATGCCTGGTTTGGTACAGTGAGTTGTTTTACTGATTGACTGGTAAGGTCGAATGGAGAGCCTTGGCCTTCTCTACAGTATAGGGGGGTCTAGTGTTAAGGTTTATTAGTGCTTGCTATGAGTTTTGAGCAAGTGAATGGTTTGAGTGCTTAAGTTGAAAGTTTGTCTAGTTCCAAGGGAAAAATTGAAGAGTAGACTTTGTGAAGCCGGGAATAGTTATACCCTGGCTAACTGGCGCTGCTAGATGCTCAAAACCGCTAATGCAGGTATTATAGCAGGAAAATGAAAGAGATAGAAATTAGCCCAAAGTGGCCAATAAACTACTAATTTCTGGGCTGAAACCATTCCTCCAGGGACAGATAGGCTGCTCAAAGCTTCCCTCTCTCACAGGTGAACAGAGAAACTTCCTTCCATCCAAGTAAGGTATGGGCAAACACAGAAACTTGTAACACAGCCCTGAATTCAGCAGTAACCTGAAAATTGCACTATACTAGCTTAAAAAGGTGGGAAAACAAGTTTTTTTTTTTTTAGTAAATAAAGCAGATACAATCCTAAAAACAATTTAAATGCACATAAATGGCTATCACACTTGAGTGTGTAGCCTACAACAGTTAAACAGGTAATTTAAACACAAAAATGACATTGTTAAAGTGCAGGCAGTAAAATAAATACAATATGTAGCTGACACAAGCTTTGTAAATCACAGAAACTCTAAAACATCAGTGTTTTTAGGCAGAATTAGCTAAAGGCAGCAAGGAAATGCAGAAAAATGATACTTAATCACTCCAAAGTCTCTCTTTTGTCTCTCTGCTGCTGTAGAACTCTGCAGGGCACCAGGCAGGAGCTTGCTGAGCTGTATATAAGCATAAAAACCTCGCAAATGTGGGTTTTATAACAGGGAAATGAAAGAGATAGAAATTAGCCCAAAATAGCCAATAAACTACTAATTTCTGGGCTGAAACCACTCCTCCAGGGACAGATAGGCTGCTCAGAGCATGCCCCTCTCACAGTTGAACAGAGAAACTTATTTCTATCCAAGTAAGCTATGGGCAAACAGAGAAACTTGTAACACTGCCATAAATTCAGCACTAACATGAAAACTGAACTATACTAGCTTAGAAAGATAGGAAAATACGTTTTTTTTTAGTAAATAAAGCAGATGCAATCAAAAAAACACTTTAAATGCACAGAAATGGCTATCACACTTGAGTGTGTAGCCTACAACAGTTAAATGGGTAATTTAAACACAAAAACGACTTTGTTAAAGTGCAGACAGTAAAATAAGTACAATATGTAGCTGATACAAGCTTTTTAAATCAAAGAAACTCTAAAAAATTTGCATTTTTAGGCAGAATTAGATAAAGGCAGCAAGAAAATGCAGAAAATGATACTTAATCACTCCAAAGTCTCTCTTTTGTCTCTCTGCTGCTGTAGAACTCTGCAGGGCACTAGGCAGGAGCTTGCTGAGCTGTATATAAGCACAAAAACATTGCAAATGCGGGTTTTATAGCAGGGAAATGAAAGAGATAGAAATTAGCCCAAAATGGCCAATAAACTACTAATTTCTGTGCTGAAACCACTTCTCCAGGGACAGATAGGCTGCTCAGAGCTCCCCCCTCTCACAGGTGAACAGAGAAACTTACTTCTATCCATGTAAACTATGGGCAAACACAGAAACTTGTAACACTGCCCTGAATTCAGCACAAACCTGAAAACTGAAATATACTAGCTTAGAAAGGTGGGAAAATAAGTATTTTTTTTTTTTTTTTTTTTTCAGTAAATAAAGCAGATACAATAAAAAAACACCTTAAATGCACAGAAATGCCTATCACACTTGAGTGTGTAGCCTACAACAGTTAAACAGGTAATTTAAACACAAAAATGACTTTGTTAAAGTGTAGGCAGTAAAATAAGTACACTATGTAGCTGAAACAAGCTTTTTAAATCACAGAAACTCTAACAAATCAGCATTTTAGGTGGAGTTACCTAAAGGCAGCTAGAAAATGCATAAAATGATACTAAATCACTCCAAAGTCTCTCTTTTGTCTCTCTGCTGCTGTAGAACTCTGCAGCGCACCATGCAGGAGCTTGCTGAGCTGTATACAAGCACAAAAACCTTACAAATGTGGGTTTTATAGCAGGAAAATGAAAGAGATGGAAAATAACACAAAATGGCCAATAAACTACTAATTTCTGGGCTGAAATCACTCCTCCAGGGACAGATAGGCTGCTCATAGCTCCCTCTCTCACAGATGAACAGAGAAAATTCCTTCTATCCAAGTAAGGTATGGGCAAACACAGAAACTTGTAACACAGCCCTGAATTCAGCACTAACCTGAAAACTGGACTATACTAGCTTAGAAAGGTGGGAAAACAAGTTTTTTTTTTCAGTAAATAAAGCAGACATAATCAAAACAATTTAAATGCACAGAAACGGCTATCACACTTGAGTTTGTAGCCTACAACAGTCAAATAGGTAATTTAAACACAAAAACAACTTTGTTAAAGTGCAGGCAGTAAAATAAGCACAATATGTTGCTGAAACAAGCTTTTTAAATCACAGAAACTCTAAATAAATTGGTGCTTTTAGGCAGAATTCGATAAAGGCAGCAAGAAAATGCAGAAAAATGATACTTAATCACTCCAAAGTCTCTCTTTTGTCTCTCTGCTGCTGTAGAACTCTGCAGGGCACCAAAGTTCAAAGCTCCCCTTTCTCACAGGTGAACAGAGAAACTTCCTTCTATCCAAGTAAGATATGGACAAACACAGAAACTTGTAAGACAGCCCTGAATTCAGCACTAACCTGAAAACTGTACCGATTGGCTAGACAGAGGGACCGAGCTAGGAAAAATGTGCAGCAGGTAAGGGTGATAAAGGATAATGAGGGAAACGTACTCACTAGTGAGGAGAATGTGTTGAACAGATGGAAAGAGTACTTCGAAGGTCTGATGAATGAAGAGAATGAGAGAGAGAGAAGGCTGGATGATGTGTGGATAGTGAATCAGGAAGTACAATGGATTAGCAAGGTGGAATTAAGGATAGCTATGAAGAGGATGAAGAATGGAAAGGCTGTTGGTCCAGATGAGATACCTGTGGAAGCTTGGAGGTGTTTAGGAGAAATGACAGTGGATTTTTTAACCAGTTTGTTTAATGAAATCTTGGAAAGTGAGAGGATGCCTGAGGAGTGGAGAAAAATTGTTTTGGTACCGCTTTTTAAGAATAAGGGTGATATGCAGAGCTGTAGTAACTATAGAGGGATAAAACTGATCAGTCACAGCATGAAATTATAGGAAAGGGTAGTGGAAGCTAGGTTAAGAAGGGAAGTGATAATTAGTGATCAGCAGTATGGTTTCATGCCAGGAAAGAGCACTACAGATGCGATGTTTGCTCTGAGAATGTTGATGGAGAAGTACAGAGAAGATCAGAAGGAGTTGCATTGTGTCTTTGTGGACTTAGAGAAAGCATATGACAGGATGCTTAGAGAAGAGTTGTGGTATTGTATGAAGAAGTCGGGAGTGGCAGAGAAGTATGTAAGAGTGGTACAGGATATGTACAAGGGTAGTGTGACAGAAGTGAGTTCTGCAGTGGGAGTGACTGATGCATTTAAGGTGGAGGTGGGATTACATCAAGGATCAGCTCTGAGCCCTTTCTTATTTGCACTGGTGATGGACAGGTTGACAGACGAGATCAGACAGGAGTCCCCGTGGACTATGATGTTTGCAGATGACATTGTGATATTTAGTGAGAGTAGGGAACAAGTTGAGGAGACCCTGGAGAGATGGAGATATGCTCTAGAGAGGAGAGGAATGAAGGTCAGCCGGACTAAGATGGAATATATGTGTGTGAATGAAAGTGAGGATAGAGGAATGGTGAGGATGCAGGGAGTAGAGTTGGCGAAGGTGGATAAGTTTAAATAAATGGGATCAACAGTTCAGAGTAATGGCGTGTGTGGAAGAGAGGTGAAGAAGAGAGTACAGGCAGGGTGGAGTGGGTGGAGAAGAGTGTCAGGAGTGATTTGTGACAGACGAGTATCAGTAGGAGTGAAAGGGAAGGTCTACAAAAGGGTAGTGAGACCAGATATGTTATATGGGTTGGAGACAGTGGCATTGACAAAAAGGCAGGAGTCAGAGCTGGATGTGGCAGAGTTAAAGATGTTAAGACTTGCACTGGGTGTGACGAGGGTAGACATAATTAGGAATAAGTATATTAGAGGGTCAGCCCAAGTTGGACCATTTGAAGACAAAGCCAGAGAGGCAAGATTGCGGTGGTTTGGACATGTGCTGAGGAGGGATGCTGGGTATATTGGGAAAAGGATGCTAAGGATGAAGCTGCCAGGTAAGAGGAAAAGAGGAAGGCCTAACGATAAGGTTTATGGATGCGGTTAGAGAGGACATGCAGGTGGTTGGTGTGACATAGCAAGATGCAGAGGACAGGAAGAAATGTAAACAGGTGATCCGCTGTGGCAACCACTAATCAGGAAAAGCCGAAAGAAGAAGAAGAAGAAGAAGAAGAAGAAGACTAGCTTAGAAAGGTGGAAAAACAAATATATTTTTTGTTTTTTCAGTAAATAAAGCAGATACAATAAAAAAAAAACACTTTAATGCACAGAAATGGGTATCACACTTGAGTGTATAGCCTACAATAGGTAAACAGGTAATTTAAACACAAAAACAACTTTGTTAAAGTGCAGGCAGTAAAATAAGTACAATATGTAGTTGAAACAAGCTTTTTAAATCACAGCTACTCTAAAAATTGGTGTTTTAGGCAGAATTAGCTAAAGGCAGCAAGAAAATGCAGAAAAATTATACTTAATCACTCCAAAGTCTCTCTTTTGTCTCTCTGCTGCTGTAGAACTCTGCAGGGCACCACAGCAGGAGCTGCCAGGTATAGTGCATAAGGTTGTAGAAGGTACCATTGGTGCACACCTCAGCCATATGGAGAAGATGCTCACTGGAATGCTGCAAAGAAAAATATGAAAAGCAATCCAACAGCAAGTTGAAGAAGGGGACATTAATGACAGTTCTGAGAGTGAGGTCTAGACTCTCGCTGTCCCCATGCTTGACAGGCATGGACTTCATGTGTTCCCTCCCTATTCCCAATCATGGTGTCCCCCAACCTTTTGTGTCCTTCACCATCCCTCTCTTTGTCTTGTTTGTCCTGTTTGTTTGCAACTGCTTCCCCACCTACCTGATTTTACCTGACTCTGACATACCTATGTACCTTATCCAACATTCCTCTCTTACTGAAATAAAATAAAATAAAATAAAATGAGTACCTGTCCCACAAAAAATATTGTCCCATACACACCACTCCTCTTCACACATATATTCCTGATACACTTGATTCGGTCCAATTGACAATACAACATGATTGTCTTGTTGTCACCCATCTTTGTTAAGGTGATAGTTCAAATACATGCAATATTCTACCCATGGTCATTTTACAGTGTTGAGGAAGTGGATAGCTATGGTTCTTTCCTAATCACTTCCTGCACATTCCTATATTGCTTCCACTTTGTTTCCCCCTTGCTAACCCCCATCTCTCCACTTTCTTACACACATAAATAATAAATCCCTAATAAAGGCCTTCACTTTTTGTCCTCTGCATTTGTGCAGGGTTTGGCATCACTCACCAATGCCAAGTGATGGTGAAGAGCTCTTCAAGTCCTATAGCATGGTGCAGTTACCTCCATGCAATGCTGCTTAAACTCACTGCACTAAAGGTACACACACTTAAAGCAGATTAAAAGCACTCAAATTAGATATGTACTATAACATTTATTTACACTGATGAATGTATAACACTGCAAATCCATATGTGTACTGTTGACATAAATGAATTGATTGATGCTCTTTGTTATACATTACTTCACTGTATTCAGTGCCTCTCACATTTGCAAAAATGATCACATTTAATTATGTAATGCCATCCTGAAAAATGAGTACAAAAATTAGACTGAGCTAGATTCACACCCTCTCTCATTTGTGCTCAAAATATAAACTGAAAATCAGCTGCTCAGTGGTGCTGATTGGCATATGTTAGTATGTTTAATGCACAGTTAGTCTTCAACCCATTAGAATCCATGTAAATATACAACCAAAGGGAATGTACTTGTTACTGATTGAACACATATTTACTCAGACTCGTGTGCCCTGTACCCATGCACTTGAAAATGGATATGTCAGTAGTAGTTCACAATTGTCAACTGCACTACAGAAATAAATAGCACAACTGCATTGTTACATCATTCAAAGCTGTATACAGACAATACATATTCAGATTGCCTTATATATGTATTAATATGGAGATCAATTCATCACAAATATGAACACACATAAATACACAGTTGCATCCATGCTGATGCCAAACCATGTGTATGCCTGGGTGTGACTGTAAGTGTGTAATATACACAACATATTGAGAAACAGGTGCATATGTCTCACCTCTGCAACCTTTTGCATCTAGTTTGAGAACCTGTCTTTGAAAGTATACATGCACATTTCAAACACAACAGAAAATACAAAGTCCATATTTTGCACATGACTCTCATAACAGGACAGGTTACAGAGGCATATTTCAGGGATGGTGCAGTTATTAAATAATATGTTCTGTGAATAGGAGCAAAATACTTACTTTTGGGTTAACATAACACAACAGCCACATTATGTGTGTGTCTCTATGTATGTGTAAGTGTCTGTGCCTAGACAGAAGGACATGGCTCTGTATCCTGCTTTCAGCATTCCAGTCACATGCAGAACAAATTTTTGACAGTTGTACATGCCTATACAGCCAGTTCATATAGGCCTCATAGCATGTTGTCCCAAATATACAATGATGATATAATCCAATCTAAATTGTTCAGCAGCAGATTAAAAGTCAGACTTGTGCTGTGGTGCTGGTGTTAAGTACTGACTTCTGTAGCCTGTGTAACTAGTTAAGTAGGGGTTCAACTCTCACTGCAGTCAAGGTGTGTGTGTGGGTGTGTGTGGGTGTGTGTGTTTGTGTGTGTGTGTGTGTGTGTGTGTGTGTGTGTGTGTGTGTGTGTGTGTGTGTGTGTGTAATCATACGTGCACAAGTGTTTATCCTATTCTCAGTAATCCCATGCAGGACAAATTTTGTGACAGTCGTACATGCCTACACAGTCATTTTATACAGGCCTCCAAACATCTTCTAACAAACATACACTGCTTATGTCATCACCTATAAATTGTTGTCTGACACTATGAAATCCAGACGTTTGCTGTGGTGCCTATGTTAAGTACTGTGTTCTGCAGATAGGTAGGGGTTCTATTCTCACTGCAGTCAACTGGTGTCTGTGTGTGTGCATGTGTGTGTGTGTATGTGTGTGTGTGTGTGTGTGTGTGTGTGTGTGTGTGTGTGTGTGTGTGTGTGTGTGTGTGTGTGTGTGTGTGTGTGTGTGTGTGTGTGTGTGTGTGTGCGCGTGTGTATATTTGTTTGTGTTCCATTAGTTAACATTCTTGAGACCACTTTAGAATAGCTTGTGAGACACTACTACTACCCTCTTCTTCTCATCACACATTGCTGATGTCATCAGTTATAAAGTGTCTGACAGTATGAAAGCCAGACTTGGGCTGTGGTGCTTGGTCATCAGCTATAAAGTGTCTGGCAGTATGAAATCCAGACTTGGGCTGTGGTGCTTGGGTTAAGTACTGTGTTCTGTAGGTAGTGAGGTAGGGGTTCTAGTCTCACGGCAGTCAGTTATGTGTTCATTTAGTTCACATTCTAGAGACCATTTTAGAACAGCTTGTGAGACACTCTTACTTCCCCCTTCTTCTCAACTCACATTGCTGATGTTATCAGCTATAAAGTGTTATCTGACACTATGAAAGCTAGACATGTGCTGTGACACTTGCACTAAGTACGGCATTCTGTAGATAGTTAGGGGTTCTAGTTTCACTGCGGTCAACTGGTGTGTGAGTATGTGTGTGTGTGTGTGTGTGTGTGTGTGTGTGTGTGCTCATTCAATGATCAGTATGGAATACAATTTTAGAATGGCATGTGAGTCCACAGCTATGCAGACACTCCTTCAAACATCTTCTTGTAACATACACTGGTGATGTATTCTTCAAAAATGTGCACTCTGACAACATTCAACTCAAACTTGTGCTGTGGCAGTAATGCAAAGTACTGTGTTCTACAGTTTTTGTAACTAGATATTTAGGGGTTCTAATCTGGCAGTAGGCAACTTGAGTCTGTATACATTTATATACTATTTTTAGACAGTTATACACCAAGATGTGACACTCCTTCCAACATGTTCATATCAGCATGCAATGATGCTTTTATACTCTACAAAATGCAATGTGACAGTGTTAAAGTCAGACGTATGTGTTGGTTCTAGTGTTACATAGTATGTAATTCATCTTCTGTACCTGCACAGGTATATTGTGAAAATCAGACCCAGTCTACTCTTGTGTGTGTGGTTGGTGGTACATTAAATTAATTGGATGATTTTTTGAATTGCTTTTCATTTCAGTACCACCTAGGAGGACGTTTATTGTAGCCTCATGCGTCAAACATCCCCTTTTTACCCCTGGCCACATGACATCCTTCCTGCAGAGGAGTAGAGGAGGTCCTCATCTCAAATATGCATACACACTTTATGAAGCAGACTCCTTTTCTGAGCTTCTGCAAGCCATCTCCAGACCACTGGATGTGTGATTGCTAATTCTGTCATGGGGAGGTGCACATGTCACATATTGACATAGGCCATATGTAATGCAATCAAACAAATACACACATATGCGCATAGACTTGCTATCTTCCATCATATAGATACAAGGAGTTTGATTTAAATGGTATAACAACAGATAGGATTTTATGTGATGTTGGCCATTGGTCTAGTAATCTACTATGACAGGATGAACATTTCACATGTCAGTATTGCTGTCATCGACATGTGCTGTGATGAGGTGTGTATGCATGGAAAGCCTAGAAGAGGATATTACAATCTGTGTTGTGAAATAATGTACTGATGGCTACTGTTGCCATTTGATTACATGTTCTTTCCATAACAGTTGTAGGAATATGCCTCCTGAGAACTGTTGATATGGGATGATACTATGTATATTGTTGGCTTAGTAAGGTATGTGTTTTTGTAGTGGAGCAGAGCAACATTCTGCGCAGTTCTTATTTAACCATCACAGTGACACCTGCAGTATGGAACATATGTGCATGTGCATGCATTCCCTCAGTAAATGTTCTGTCACATACATAAATATTAATTCATATTGATTATATGGGCATATAAGTCTTGTATCATCCAGATGCTGTAATAATATGATATACACAAAAATAACACATTTTGATTAAACTGCAACCTTGGGGAATTCATTGTATATGCAATTGTGCTGCTATATCCAAGGATTATTAAGGTAGACACCAGCACAATTGTGCGACTATCGGCATTTGTGTAACTGTTCTGCATGAGCCACAACTAACTCATTTGTAATGTGTCTATATATATCAACAAGAAGATGAACACAGCTTTCCAATGAAAAACATATATGCGTATGTTGTGCAATTGATGTAATTATGTGACAAGCTGTATGAGTGTGTGAACAGTACCACTGTGTGGCATGTGATGCATAACCAATGATGTATTTGGAGGTGTTGTCATAAATCATTTATTTAAATAAGTGTGAAATATTAAAGGGGGATACACAACTGAGCACAGAGCTGTTTGTGGATGCCACCAGCCATACTCAGCTGGAGAAAATAGACAATCTTCTAGCTGACAGTTTGTCTCACACTTCACCCCCCCCCTTGTCATCAGCCAAAGTACATCTGCAAATATTACTCATTTTTTTTCTCAAGAGAGCTGCTCATATGTGCACTCTCTAAGGCTAATAACACAAGATCAATGGGCCTTGACAATATCTCAGGTTGGCTATACCATGACTTAAAACCTGACCTAGCAGGCACAATTGGATCCCTACTTAAACACAGCCTCCAGACTGCCTATGTTCTTGCAGAAGGGTGTACAGCAACAGTCATCCATCTGAACAAGGAGGGACCATCACCTGCTGCAGGGAAATACACACATAATTCATCTGTGAAGCAGAGCAATGACTCATTATGGACCTTATCAGAAAGGACAAAGGTAATCTCCCGACTGCATACCAAATGCATTTTTGATATGTTAAGGCTACGTTATATCTGTTAAATCTGTTTGACATCTTCAAGAAGGTCACGAAGGGCATGCATGAGGAAAAGAGTATCATTCTGCATACCTTGACCTGGCGAAGGCATTTGACAAAAATCCACACTATCTTATTACAGAGAAACTGTCTCAAGTGGGCATAAAGGGTCTATATTAAATAATCGAACACTTAGAAAAGCGAACGATGATTTATCGACCCCGTGTAAGTGAAAGCTTACAAACTCGAACGCTTAGAACAGCTATTTTTTATTCCAAGGGAAAAAATCGTTGTTCCAAAAAAAAAAAAACACTTAAAACATAACATCCCCCCCCTACTTAAAGATACCAACTCCGAGATCTCACTACAGTGACGAAAATGGCAAAGTAACGGATGCAGACAAGTGATTTCTTTCCCAGGGAAAGAATTTGCTTATATGCCGCTTCATCATTTTGTCTTTTTGTCTTTTCAAGTTCGACCAAGATGCATTTGAAAGAATGCGTCTTTGGTCATTTAATAGGAACCCGGCATAAACACCTATATCACTAAGTGGATAAGACAACTAGATCATACACAGGACACATAATGTCAAAGTGTGTAAAGTCACCTCTAGGTAGAGTTCAGTGATCAGGTCAGTACCACATGGTTCTGTACTAGGCCCTTTCCTTTTCAGTATTTAAGTCTCAGAAGTCAAGACAAACTTAGACATTTGTTTAACCAGCTTTGTGGATGACTGCAAATTGTAGACAATCACTGAATCCAATAATGCGATTGATATAGTGCAGAAAGTACTAATACACAAAAATGATTGTTGACTGAGTCATGGAGACACACTATATGAACAAAAAGCATGATTATTTCCTTTTGAAAGCAAATACACAAGCTAATTACAATATAGGCAACACATCCCCAGGAACAGACCGAGTGTTACATGACCTGGGTACTCGGGTAGATATTAAGCAGTACTTCCACCAACATGTGACCACAGTGGTGACAGAGCCTTTGTATGTACCACATATCCTGCATATCGGCAGGCTATCCACATAAAAGGTCCTTACAGCCACATAGTTCTCAGCCCTCATCAAACCAATAATTGACTACAATGCACCCTTTTGCATGCACCTCACCACTCATCTTCTAGGGATAATTTACTCAAGTGTATCATGTTTAACTAGAAAACCCGAAAAGACTAAGACAAACTGGAGAACAACAAAATGGAAAACGGAACTAGAAGCACAATAAATCAAATCAAATACGGACTTCCGAATGAAGTAAAAAGTCTGATTTAATTGTTTTAAGCGCTTTCGGAAGGTCCCGTGCCCTTCCTTCCTCAGAAATAACAGACAAAAAATTCAAACAGGAATGCAAGCAACAGCTCATATTTAAGGACAATGAATTAATAAACCAACTAATTGAACAAACTAATTAAACAATTAAACTAATAAAGACAACACTATGGTGCTTGCTAGTATCACATCTAACTGTCTTACTATACATAATAAATATAAAATGTAAAACATGTTATACAATGCATTGAATTCGTTTTTAAATTCATTTTTAAAATGATTCAATGTATGTATTTCTTGCATTTTAAAGCACCCATTTTAAAACGTACATTTTAAAATTACATAACAGTTCTAGTGTTCTTTTCAGTAAAATGATGTTAAAATACTTGTCAAATAAGAATGTTGAATTCTAATAACAAGTGAATATGAACACTCTGTCAAAATCAACTTACAACACTCTTTAAATAATAACTAAATTGAATTAGACAAATATTAAAAGCCATACTGCATAACACAGTCGACTAGAACTATCTTTTTAAAGCCAGTTTCTTTAAAATACAGGCTATAGATGTTTGTTCGTTTAAGCCTGGTAAATAACTGGCTGCGGTCCTTATCTGCCAAAATAATTCTTCCATCTCAAGATGGATTTGCCATGGACCTATATATGAAGCAACATCTACTTGCTTCAATACTGTAAATCTAAATTTATGTGTGGGATGTTCAATAATGTGACAAGCTAGAGCGTTTGATTCGTCTCTCTTACTCATAGCGTAAGAATGTTCATAAATACGTTGTTTGAGCTTACGCTCAGTCTTTCCTATGTAGAAAGCATGACAGTCTGAGCAAGTTGCCACATAAACAATCGCCCTGGTGTTACAATTAAATTTACCTCTAACTTTATATTCAATGTTATTAATTCTTATGGAATGTCCTTCTTTAATAAACCCACATTGTCTACAAAACCCACATTTTGCCATACCCAAATTGTGTGTACGCACCATGGGTTTTCCAGCCTCTAATAAGGTTTTAAGATTAACTGCCCTTCTAAATGTAATAGCTGGGGGACCTTCAAGTTTCTCTTGTAGATTTCTGTCACGTGATATTATAACCCAATTCTTACATAAGATGTCTCTAATAAATCGATGGTCAATAGAAAAGGTACATAAAAACCTTAAATTGGACTGGGGTCTACTCTGGGCTAGATTTATGTTTTGTTCTCCGTCCCTTAGGCCATCATCAGAATGGAGCTGCAATTCTGTATTTAGTATAGGGCTAAAATGCCCTGTGTTCCTTTTCTGTACCACTTCCTCCATAATCTCCACCACCATCTTACACGGGTAACCTCTATTGTGAAACATACTAGAGAGATTTGCACATTCAACCAGGAAATCCTCATTCTCAGAAACCATCCTAGCCGCTCGCACCATTTGCCCTTTTACTACGGCTTTCTTTTGATGGTGCGGGTGACAGCTAGAGTAGTGAAGAAAACCGTTAGAATATGTGGGTTTCCTGTAAATAGTGCTTTTAAATCTCAAATTCTGCTCATCTTTGTGTAACAAAATATCCAAAAAATTAATACTGGAATGATGGAATTCGTAGGTAAATTCTAAAAAGTTTGTCAAATTGGAGATGGAAGCGATGAAAGGAGGAATATCTTCAGAAAGCCCTTGCCATAAAAAGAACATGTCGTCCTGGTACCTGGTGTACCAGGCGACATGCCTTTTGAAGTCAGAATCATGGAACAAGAGGGACTTCTCCCATTGTGCCATAACACAATTGGCATAGGCCCCTCCACAAGGCGAGCCCATCGCCACACCAGATGTCTGTAAATACGTGCACCCTTCAAACTTAAAAACATTATGAGTAAGAATTTGCTCGAGAAGTGTTTCTACTGTACTAATAGTAATGTTATTAACCTTTCTGTCAAAGAGGAATTCCCTGATCCACTCTAAGCCTATATTGTGGGGAATAACCGTGTACAGGTCTTTTACGTCCACTGTAAGGAGAACAAATTGAGGATTGAATGGAATTTTATTAATTTCCCTCAAGAAACTCCAAGAGTCCTTGCAGATGTGCTTTTCACTAGCTATTAATGGTTTAAGTACTTTATCTACGTATTTAGCTGCAGCACTCAAAATGGACCCTCTTCCATCAATTATCGGCCTAAACGGTGGATCCGACACTGATTTGTGGATTTTAGGCACCCCAAACAAGAATGGTAACTTGGGTGACAAAATGGTTAAATATGTGTGTAAGTCAATATCAATGGAATTTTCTAATAGTAAGTCATCTAAAATACCTTTAACTTTGCTATACGCTATATTAATTTCATTGATGCTGACTTCCTGATATGGTCCTGATGCTAAATGCGTTAACATTTTGTTGACATAAACGTATTGGTCCATAAAGACAAGTCCGTTCCCCTTATCGGGTTTCATGATCCTGATGTTACAATCTTTAAGGATCTTAATAAGATCCCTTTGCTGTGTTGAAATGTTGAATTTACCCCTAGTGTTGTTGTTTTGCTTCGATGCCAAGTGTCTCAAATCCAACTCAAAGGCCATTTCGAAAACTTTAAGCCTGTCTATAAGTGGTGGGTTAAACACGCTAGCTATCCTAAAATTATTAAGAAGGGTGGGCATGTCACCTAAGGTGGCTCTCAGGTTTAACTTACGTACAAACAATTTGACGTCTATTATTGTTTTTACCAAATCAAAATGTGTGTCAGGAACAAAAGTCAGTCCTTTGGAGAAGAAATTACAGATACTTTGATCAATTTCAAAGGAGGTAAAGTTGTATATTTTAAAATCTCCTTCTATATTTTGTACAATATGTAATGTGTTGGAACGTTGCTCTATCTCCACCTTTGGTTCCGTTTGTTCCTCGAAACATTCTGATTGGTGTTGGACCTCAAGTTTCTCTGGTGAGGGTTCTGTCCTTGCCGAAAACCCTGAGCACTTTGAACCTCATTGGAATTATGATTATGTGTTTGTCTATTGTTGTTTTCGACCTCCTCGTAATCATTATTCTCATTAGATTGAACATAATTGTTGGAACCTTGGTCCTCTAACATATCCTGATGAAAATCACCTTGGAGTGGTTGTGAGGATGCACTAACAAGGGGTGGGGGCTCAACATTACTGACATGATTACCTCTTTCAATTGTATTGTTGTTTCCCTTAATGCCGTATTTTGTTTGAGTGACCAATGGTGGATTAGGATAAGCTGTAAGATTGGCATATTGAAATAAGTCTCTCTTGATTTTCTTTTGTTTGTTGATTAACAGTTTATCCATGGTAGCTTCTATGCTTGAAAAAATTCTTGTATAATCGTACCTATATCTAGGAAAATCCTGGTTTTCCTTGATGTCCAACTCTAATTTCTCTAAATCGAGCTGGTACTCATGGATTTGATCTAAATAGTGTGCTATAAGCACTTGCATGAAGTCAAACCCCTGTTGATCGAACAAGTCTAATAATTTGCTATGTAGATTGGAACCCTTGATTAATCCTACTGGGAACCTCCATTGCCGTAGCCCTTTTGGAACGATCTTTTTAGCTAAACATTCCTCCAAATAGGCTACTTCCAATTGGAGTTTTTTACATTTAAACAGCTTGTAATCAAATTCGTTAATAAAAGTTGTAATATCACTGTGATTACCTTCAGATGGCTGCTGCACTTCTGCAACACTAGTGCTGCTGTTGGCAAAAAAGTTTTTTCTTTGTAAAAAGTTACTGATCGAGGGAGTAAGTTGCCGTCCAAGCTGTACTGTCCTTTCAGCTTGAACGCCCCTCTCAGAGGGTGGCTCCACTTGCCTTTGCCCAGCCGGTATACTGTAAGATTGTGAAGAAATATTGGAAAGTTGTGAAGAAATGTTACCAGCCTGAACAGTCCTAGCCGGATTGGTTCCGACTACAATAGGTTCAACTGGAAGGGAAGAAACGTCCGATAAAATATTCTGCCCTTCTGTACGTTGTTCTCGTGATGTAACTGCATTAGTTCTATTAAATGCATTATCAAAATGATCAAACCGCTGTGTTAGCCGATCAATCCGGCCCATAATTAGTTGGATAAGGGTGGTTAAATTGCCGTCGGCGTTCGCCTCCACGACTTCATTAGGTGAAATGTTGAGTGCACTGCTGCCTGGCTCACTGGACCCGGCATTCTGTGTGAATAACGGTGGTGAGTTAAGCTCCATGGTTCCGTCTTCGTTAGCCATAAGAAACTAGAAAACCCGAAAAGACTAAGACAAACTGGAGAACAACAAAATGGAAAACGGAACTAGAAGCACAATCGAATGAAGTAAAAAGTCTGATTTAATTGTTTTTTCCTTCCTCAGAAATAACAGACTCAAACAGGAATGCAAGCAACAGCTCATATTTAAGGACAATGAATTAATAAACCAACTAATTGAACAAACTAATTAAACAATTAAACTAATAAAGACAACACCATGGTGCTTGCTAGTATCACATCTGTCTTACTATACATAATAAATATAAAATGTAAAACATGTTATACAATGCATTGAATTCGTTTTTAAATTCATTTTTATTTCATGTATAGTAAGACAGTTAGATGTGATACTAGCAAGCACCATAGTGTTGTCTTTATTAGTTTAATTGTTTAATTAGTTTGTTCAATTTAATTCATTGTCCTTAAATATGAGCTGTTGCTTGCATTGTCTGTTATTTCAAGTGTATCATGTTTGCCACAGTGTGCTTCTACACATCTTTTTGTTCATACATAAGTATTCTTTGTGATTCATAACCAATAGGAGTTGACAATGCAGACTTCCCTTTAAGGTATTATACAAGATGTTTGTGTGATATGCTTTCCTGTGATGCACCCAGTAAATAGCTAGCTCATTGACAAGATTGATGGCATGGGTTACATTCTTGCAAGTGTGGATTATGGCATATATGCATCATGCAAACCTCTCAACTAGCTAGGATTGCTCCTAATTTAAAATGCATATGTAACAGTGTCCCTCGTAACACCTTCCACAAGTGGTCATTTCTGAGGAAGGTGTGCTTGGTTTCCTTTGTAGATTGCTGACAAATTATTACAGTGGTACAAATGAGTTCATGCAGAACATGTTAATAACTCACAATCACATATTTTATATCAATGACACAGATTAATGGTGATATTATCTTGATATTGTTCACGACTGTGCATGTGTCTGTCTACTGTTGTCCATGAGCCTATTGCTATGTGTCCCAATTTGTTGAGCCCTATGCTGGCATTACATTCATATTCAAGCAACTCTTTTGGCACATCTTCACAATAGGAAACATACCTCCTATTGCATATTCTGTCCTTGCTAAATATCCTATCCGGTGATCATGTCAGGTTGCTTATACCACAAACAGTTATCTCCACTGATATGTGACATTGTCTGAGTCACTTAATATGCAATTAAGTGTGTGATGATATGGATATACCCACACAGGAAGTGTAATCAGCAGTATGTACTGTATTATGTTCATATGTTTTTGCTGTTCATGCTATAACTGTCTTGTCTTTGGGGTACATTGACATGCCCTTATCTGGTGTGCATTGCCATGTGTCACTTGTTCTCTTACTCATTCTTCATCCCTACCATTCCTGTCTGTGGTCATTTTTAACATATACACTTCCCCAGAATACTGTCTTTATAATGCAGTCTATGTACCCTTGATGATCATCACCAAACCCTTATTTCAGTATGGCAAAAATGGGTCTCTATCATATAATCGAAGGTTCAGTTCAGTGAACCTCTGTTTGTTGAACTCAAAACAGCAAATGTTCACTTAAGTGAACGTTCACATCAGCGAATTTTTACACAGGGGAATGTTCACTGTTTTGGGTAAGATGGAAGGAGGTTCTCTGACTTGAACCTTCAATGATATGATATAGATCTGGCAAAAACATGTTTATATTGTACTTTGTACTGAGTACACTTTCCTATTATGTATGCATACACTGCCTTAAATTAAACCCTGGTAGGCACTGTGGCTGTCCACACAATCCTGCCTAAATTACACAAGAGTAGTATGAATCCACCAGACCGTCCTATAGTATCTGCCAGTAACTATTTTTTACATAATCTAGGAGTTATTTTGCATGGTGTATTATTAAAGGAAGCTATATTACTTCCTTCATATATTAGAGACTCTTTTGATTTTTTAGAAAAAATTAGGCATATTAAGTGGACTAAAAATATGTATTGGATAACTTTGGATGTAAGAAGTCTTTATACCAATATTAAACATTTATTTGGTTTAGAAGCTTTATTACATTATATGGGGAATAGCCCCTTAACTCATTATGTGTTAGATTTAGTTCAATTCTTCTTAGAGAATAACTTTTTCTATTTCGAAAATCAGATTTATCATCAAACCCAAGGTACTGCCATGGGTGCTCTTTTTGCACCCATGTATGCAAATATATTTATGGAGCTGGTTGAAAAGGAATGTATCTATAGTAAAATATTCTTTAAAAAATATGTAAAATCATATTATAGATATATAGATGATTTAATTTTTTATGTGATGGTGGTAGGGACTTGGTTTCTAATTTTGTAGAAGACATTCAGTTAAATAGGTTTGGTATAAATTTTGATGGTTTACAAGTTGGTAATCGAGTCTCTTTCTTGGACATTAATTTACTTGGAGTCATGGGTAAAAATATTAGCACTAGCATACATAGGAAATTTGGAATAGTAAATAATTTCATGATGGGAAATAGTTGTCATCCTAAACATACTTTGGAGTCTTTACCTTTTGAAGAATTTTTGAGAATCTCCAGACTCTGTAACAAAGACTGTATATTTAAAAAAGAATTAGAACTTACAAAATTGATGTTTAAAACTAGAAAATTTGAAAATTTGATGAAAATGTTATTAATAAAAGTGAACAGAATATATTAAATGTTAGATATAAGAATAAGAAAGGGCTAAATAGGAATAATGTTAGTAAGGATGATAAAGTAGATAATTTATTTTTTGTTTCTAAGTATAATGTATTAAGTGACAATATTAAATATTATATTTCTCATTTTTGGGAATTTTTAAAATTTTTTAAAGAATTAGATAAATTGACACGAAAACAATTAATTTTCTCATATAAGAGAGGAAGAAGTATCAAAGATATGGTTGTGTATACTAAATTTCAAAGACCAGGGGTTCAGTTAAATCAGCAGATCCATATTAAGGGCACTAAGCCATGTGGCAAATGTATTGGATGTTCATATATTGTGAATTCTCTTTTTTATATATAAATAATATTAGATTTGAATCAAATGGAGTATTTGTCGTACAGAGGGAGTTATTTATGCTATCAAATGTACTTGTAATATGTTTTATATTGGGCAAACAAAGAGAATGTTTAAAACATGCCTATTAGAACATTTGAGAGATATAAGGGCAAATAAAATGGAGAGCCCTTTGGCTCTTCATTTTAATAAATATCATGATGGAAGTACAGAAAATTTAAAAGCTACCATTTTAGAACAGGTAGATATGAAATATTTAGATGAAGAAATGTGTAGATCAAAGCTTTTAAGAAAAGAAACAATGTTTATTTTGAAATTTGATACATTAACTCCAAAGGGTTTAAATGCAGAATGTTGCTGGAAATGTGTTATATGAATTTAATAGATGTCACTTTAAAATTTGTTTCAACAAATATTTTAATTGTTTAATTGATAATTGTTTTATTGATGGAGCTGGGATTATATAAGGTTTTAGATAATGTTATGCATTACTCCTTGAAGGCTTATTGTGGCTGAGGAGCTAGAAAAATAAATTTGCTTATCTGGCTTTTGCTGTGTGGTTTTCCTGTACTCAATATTTGTGCTGAACAGCAGTTCCTGTGTTTGTGGTGTTGATGTTTATATTGTACTTTGTATTGAGTACACTTTCCTATTATGTATGCATACACTGCCTTAAATTAAACCCTGTTAGGCACTGTGGCTGTCCACACAATCCTGCAGGACTAGTTTGCCCATAGTTAAACATGTCTGCATGTCTGAATGTGTTTGCACTGGTTTGCACAGTTTCTTGGCTGGCAAAACTGTTCCTGGCCATGAAACCTTTCATGTAAGTGTGATGCACAGCATGGATATGTAATTAGCACTGCTGCTCATCTCGCAAACACATAAATTCCATACAGGCTTTGCGCTAAGCCTTCACAGAGTTTATTGAATCCCTGGGATCATCTAAACATGTTATATTATAGTAGCTCAAACATATTACATTTTAGGAATATATTTTTTGCATTACCTTCTTTGCAGCCTCCAGCAACTGCAAAGGGATTGACATTTGTCAAGTCATACAGTCTGCATACTTTGGAGTGATGGTCATAACTGTCTGATCTTCAGTATCCATTATGTAGTCATTGCTGCATGTTACTGTGGTGCACTCTACAAGATCAGATTTTAAAGGATTTCAGCATTTAGTTAAAACCTTTTACTCTGGCAGATAACACAGAGGACTAAAGCTCTAACTTATTTATGAGATGCTTCCTGTGGCAAGGGTGGGGGGTTGAATTTTTTTACCTGCATTCACCTATCATATGACACTAAGCAAGTCACTTAACCAGTAAGTGCTTTGGGACATTTGGGGATTTGGGCTAGGCTCCTTACTGATCTCCAGGACTGCATGCCTAACGACTATTAATCTGTTGTCATTTTTTTCCAGACATTTTATACTAATAATATTTTTAGAATTTTTTCTTCTATGACTTGAGGCATTGCACGTTGTTTATTGTATGGGTATTAGCCAGTGCTATACTGCATTCCACTTTATCTACCTTTTCTTTTTAATTGATATGATTAGATTGATTGGTTTTAATTATTGAATGATTGAATAATTAATTAGAAGATTGTTCTAATGAATGAATTAGATCTGAAGAAGTGTACATTGGGTACGCGAAAGCGCTCATCTTTTCTGTTATTTAAATAAATGTGATTTTCCATTTTACGTGGTGGTCGATATCCTGTTTTGTTCTACTACATTTTATACTGTATGGCTGATTTAGTTTAGGAAATGTTATGAACAGGGTGTTCCAATTGTAGGTGAAAAGTCTCATGGATCTAGCTTTTCTGCACTCCTTCACAATTCTAGAGACATTTGCTGCTCTGCATTCATAGAACCTTCCATCTTCCATCTGATTATCATCCTGAACTCTGGACTGTTTCTGATATCTGTGCAAAGTACATTTTCAGCAAAAATGTCAAGTGGATATGCACATTGCAAACTATTGCAAAGAGAGCATAACAGAATGGAAAATGTGAGAGGCTGTCTCTTGTCTGTTGTCAGGTGTCCCTACTACCTACTAAATAGTCTTATTAGAGCTTCGGAAGAGGGTTGCAATGGATAGTGGAATATCATGTGGGGTATGATGCTGTGGCATTCCTCAGCCTGCCTCTAGCTATTATCCTGTTGCACTGTTTGTGTGTTTAATGTGTTTTCTTTGATAGACTAAAGGTTAGCTCTTTGTTTTCTCTAATGTTGGCCTCTTGCCATTAAGTAGCTCATGGTAGAACTGCAGTGGATACCACAACCACGTAATTGTCATTTTATGTCCACTGTTATCTGTGCTTTGTCATGTCTGTTTTCCTCCCACACAGCTGACCTCCTGTGATTTCTCATCTCCTTTCTTTGGCAGCATGCCTCTGTCAGTGTCCTAACCTCTGTTCTTCCATTCACCCTTTTCAGTCATTTGGTGTGGGGGCTATGTCCTCTCTGCTTCCCCAGTCTTCTTGCCCCTTCTTCACCCTTATAGATTCATAAGTTCATAACTTCACAGGTCCTTTTTAAGCTCAAATACATCAACAAATACTGGTGGGAAACTCATAATGTCCCCCATCAACTAGACTTTATTCACATTTCTCCACTGAAGATTTGTTATTACCCATCTAGTCATAATGACTAATTTTAAAGAGTGCTAGGAAAGTACGCTGCTTGAGAGGAGGGGCAGCTTAATCTAGAACTGGGGACACTTTAGTTTGGGTATCTGTCATGGCTTGTTGGGTCATCAGTGTGGTAATTTAGGATTTGGGCACTGGAATGGGTGTTTATTTGACCACTGGTTTCATTTAGATGAAGGAATTCATAGTGTCCTGGGTCATTCATAGCAAGGAAGGATAAGCAGAGGTCATCCTTTTGGGGTCAGTATGACACTGAGAAGTAGGACAGGTATTTTAACCTATCAGAGTAGCTAAGGATATTGAGACATGAGACCTTTTTGATGAGGAAACATTGATGGTTCTTAAGCTTGTTTAGGTGTTATATTCAAGGGGATGAACAAAGTGGAACTATAACTATTTTGAATGTTGAGAAGATAACTTAAAGGAAAGGTTTTGCAAGGCAGAAGGATTTTCTAACCACTAGAGAGACATGGTGGTCAAAGGAGAGCTTATTATCAACATTTGCACCCAGTCCCTGATGAGTGTGTTGTACCTAAATGGAATGTTATATATTTGGAAAGTATCATTGATGCTAGATTTACCAAAGAAAACTATACTGCATTTCTTGGTATTAAGGGTAAGCCCATGATTAATACACTAAGTATTTGATTGGGCTAACCTTTCAGAATGAGATATGATAAACAGCCCCAATTTGCAGTCATCACCAAACATGGTTAGCTATAGTCCCTTGGTATTAAATGTTATGTCACATAAATATATGCCAAAGAGAAGGGGACCCAAAACAGAGCCTCTGGGACATCACTGGTCACATTTGCTAGTGTATAGCAAATGACCTTGACCCTAAGTTCTGTTGACCTTAAGACACCCATTTAATAATACAATAAAGTATTTGTGGGTTATTTCACTGTCTGTCACCATCCTTCCACTTTGCCATGCTAGAGGTTCCCATTTTCATGACTAGAATGCTGCTTTCCTTCTGCTAACTGTTATACATTCAAATTCCTCATCACTCACACTGTCCATCCCCAACTTTCTCTTCTTCACTGTGGCTATTGTAGCCAAAGTTCATGTCACTAAACCGACATGGGTCCAATCTATCAACTTCTGTAGATAGTTTGTCTGTTGGAAACTTCTTACTCTCTTGCAGTTTCAGTGCATACTTCCTATTCATTGTATATACTCTTTTATCAAGGATACAAATATATGATTTCAGATGATCATGCTCACAAAACAGAACTGCTGGTTGCAAAAAGAACTCGAAGAAATAAAGTTATCTAACTTCCTGTAAGTCTGATAATTCTGTGATATTATTTCTGTCTGATATGATTGTTTTTAACATCTCATAATCTAAACTGCATCATCTAGAGTGAATAAAATTCTGAAGGTGCTTAACTTAGGGTATAATCAATGACCCGTAAGAAGCTGAGCAGCAGAAAAATCCAGACCCTTGCAGTGAAGTATTGTGACAGCAAAGTAAAGCAATAGTTTCCTTTCATGCTTTCTGCTTCATCAGATAATTTGTTGTTACCTTATACAGTCCTTTCAATTGGAGCATTCATTTGAGCATGTCCTGTACTCAAGGTATCAAGCAAGAAGTCACATTCCTCAAAGAAAAAATATATTTTTTGCTCTTGGAATTCAGGGCTATTGCCTGAGATGGCAATGCCAGTTATAGGTTCATAGGTTCATACTAGGCTATCTGCTCTGGGGCAATTATAAGCCTAGCCCGATTCTGTATGGCTTATGCCACCCCTTGATTTGAGTATACTGTGCCCTTTTTAAGGTTTAGTTTACTGTGCCTCTGTCTAATAGTGACACGAGAGTAATCCCTGGGACAAACCTACGATCCCCCATCCACCTATTGAGATTCTTCTTGAAGAGATTCAGTGAGGTGCTCTGCCTCACATGAACTGGAATTCTATTACAGAGCGAAGGGAGCCTCTGGGTTATGAACCTGTCCCTCCAGCAAGTTCTATTTATTTATGTGCTGAGGTTCAAGTCCCTCGAGCATGTGGCTCTAAGGGATTTAGATTTACTGAGGTGGAGCATGTCCATTAATTCTGGATTGGACATAGCTTTGTATGTCGGGCATAGATCGCCTCGAAGTAGGCGGTATGCAACTGAGTAGAGCTGGAGTTTTTTTAACCAAGCAGCATATGGCATCTGTTTGAGACCCTTGATCCTCATGGTGAGATACTTTTGGGGTATTTCTAATTGCTGCAGGTGTCGGGTAAGGTACATCCCAAAAGGGGAATTGTATTCTATGATGGGCCTGATGAGGGATGACATTGGAAACATACATGTCAATACAGTAGTGACACTTCTACTTACAGTATCACACAGCTTAGCAGCCCCTGTAAATTCTGAATAATAATCAGCAAATACTGGATATGCAGAATATGTATGCTGCAATAGGTCTGCACAAACCTTAGACCTTGGCCAATGGTATTTCAGAAAATGTGTATGACACAGAGGACCCTGTTTGAATAAAGCCTTAATGGTAACTATTTGAAATGTTAGGACCTGCTAGAGTGAGTCCCAAAGTAAGGAGACTGAAAGGCTGAATGATCAAACTTATATATACAAAGTGTGATATGTCATTGGAAGACTGAAAAAAATGACTGAAAATGTGAACACAGTGAAAACTGCACTGCTAGTGAGATGATGATTATAGTTTTCAACATTCAGAATATATAAGCTCCTAAATCATGACATCATCCCTTTTTTTCCTAAATGAAAACGTCTGCAGCAATATGAGCACTGTATACTTGAACTTGGTCCGGTATAGTCTGCTAGACTATTCTCCAGATTGGTGGTTTCTTCTCTTGCTGTAGTCATGTTAGAAAATACAACATTTCAAATAGAAACTGCAATACATGTTCAAGTACAATAATGTACAAAACATTTACTGCATTTTACAGAAACATTTACAGTATATAATGTGTTGTGCATTATTTGGAAGCTGTATTCATGCCGCATATAGCAAACATAGGCCGAGATTCGTATAGATTTCCTACACAGTGTTTATATGTAAAGATATGGTAACACTGTATGAGAAATACCTATTAGAAAGAATACTGAGCCTCAGAACGTTAGAGCAGTTATGCTTAATTCAGTTCTGATATGCTAATTAGAGATTCTAGAACAGAGCAACTGCAGCTCTGATACTATGTACGAGAAATGAGCAATCAGACAATGCAAAGTGTCACTATGTATCAGTAAGAATACATTATAACATTATGCTGCTGTAATAATTCAAGGTTAGCTGTTATGTAGTACAAGTAACTCTTTGTGCCAATGAATTATGTTTTGTGCCACTAAATGCAAAAAGTACAGTATTTATGTAAAGTGGAATATATAATATTGACCAGGAAGTGAACAAAAGCACATGGCCACTATTATTATTGATATACTTGGGAGGGGGGGTATATAGGACAGAAAGAAAGTGGAAAAGACCAAGAAGAGGAAAGCACACAAGAGGAACAAGTAAGACAGTGCTAGGAGGTGGTGAACAGATACAGTACATGTTTTTTTTTTGTGAGAGACAGCCCCTTTTGTTTGTATGAAGAAAAAATAGAAGAGGGCTACAAGATGCAAAGTAAGACTGGGTATGGAAAGGGGGTATAGGATAGGGTGCCAGGGAAAATAAACACAAAATAGTGCTGACAGTAGATGTGACATTGCACACACAAGGATTGGTTGACAATGGATTGGACCATGCAAAAGGACAAATTATGATGGGGACATACCAGGTAAGAGCTAGGCTTGGGTGCTAATCCTAGGGTACTGCTATTGTGGTTTGAAGGGCTATGTTCCCAGAAGCATTGTCAGTTGATGATCCCATATAGGCACTCAACAGATGGTGTTGGGCCCTCCAGTGACCTGGTGGTCAGGAAATTTAATGTTAGGAAGTAAGAGGGACTATATGTACATGAGAGCAAATATCAGGTCAAAAATTGACTATATATATTATATTCAGGCTAAATGAAAGAAATACAGGGAGAAAAAATAAGGGTGAGTTTTCAGATACTGGTAGAATATGGACCAAGACTAGAATTGATGTTGATATAAGACCAGGATAAAGAATTAGAAAATTAAATAGATTAAATGTAAATGTTGGAGACTTCAAAGTTGCAACCAAACAACTATGGAATGAACAAAATACAGTGAGATTTATATATAGGAATTTGATGGAATGGTAAAGTAGGGTTAAAAATGAAATAGAAGGAATGATTTGTGGGTATGGAAATAAGAAGTTTAAAAAACTCAAAAAAGAGCCATCAGAAGGTAGTAGAAGAGATAATATATATGATGCAAGAAACATTTTGATTATTTGAAAAAAGAAAACAAAACATTTATAAGAAAATTAAAGACAGACAAAGGAATTTGTTAAAAAGACAGCAATATTTAGTCAAGGAATTTAAGAAGCCATATGCCATTTTCTGTGAAAAATAATAAAAGAAATGTTAATGGATGGTGTAAGAATGATGAGGGGATATGTAGTGAAGTGACAGAAAGATACTGAGAAGTACAAACCTACTTGCAAAAATATATACTGATAATAATGTACGCAGAAAGATTACATTTAAAGTTAATTCACTTTGTAAGAAAGAAAATGACATTTTGTTTAAAGACTTTATATTAAATGAAATGTTAGAAGTATTAAACACAGTAAATGATAAGACAACACCTGATACAAATAAATAGGTTATATGGTTTATAAAGATATGAATGAACAAATAATTTATTTGATATATGTTTTTAATGAACGGAAAAGGATTTTTGGTGGAAATATTTGTGATGAGATTATTACATTATTGCTGAAAGAAGGTGATAAAAATGGATTTAAAGAATTGGATGTTGGTAAGTTTGACAAATGCTGATTAGATTTTTTTATGAAAATAATTCAAAACATTTTAGAAAAAAACATTAGGTAGAATTTGGATAGAAGGAATTTTAGAATAAAATAGGAGTATACAAGCTCTATTAATAATTAAGGAAATCATATACAATATTATGGATTTGGACAATGATGTAAGGATAGTGTGACATTAGAAAAAACATTTGATAATACAACAGATAATCAGATATGTGAAATTCTAAAAGCTTGTGCTATAGCTGAAGGAATAATAAAAATAATCAGTTGTTGATATAAAGACATTTAAGTATAATAGTGGATGCTTGGATTACAGAAGAAATAAAGATTAGGGATGGGGTGAGACAAGAATACTACTTAAGTAGTATTCTGCTCACTGTAGTAATGAATACTGTTACACAATATTTGGACAGAGGTTTAGAAGAAAAAAAAATATGTTTAAAATATGTTAAATATGCCAGTTATCATGTCTTGGTGATTTCATTATAGTAGCAAAATAATATTAATCGGCTTGTGGAAGTGGTGAAAAATAGAGTTTTGGTTAAGAAAAGTGGGATTAAGTGTAAGTTGGGAAACAAGTAAAAGGTATTGGTGAAATTGCAATGAAAAGTAACATGCTTTAATGAAAAATTATTTTAGTTATGAAGGGTTAAATTTGGAAACTAAAAGACAATGAGAAAACAATGGCAAATTGTATTATAAGATATACAGGAAATAAATACATGTTGGAGTGTATTAAGGTTACGTTTTCTTAAAAAGTATATCTGATTAACACTATTGCCTTTGGTAAATTAAATTAATTGGGTACAATGATAGTTTTCTAAATGAGTTGGGAGGTAAATTATTATGAATTATTTTTACTCTATTTTACAGATTGACTAAATTCTACAAGAAAAGGTATAACATATAATTAAGTGGAAAAAGGAGGCTCACATTTGAATAATACTGTAGTTTTTTTTGTCTCATTATTTAGGGATTGTTAAAAGTTATCAGAGTTAACAAAGCGGAATTGAAAAAATTTGAACATTAAAATACAATGATACATAGAAAAGGTAGATGGAGAAAACAGAAAAGTAAAAGAGAATGGGGAAGCAAAAAATGGAAAAGAAAACTACAGATTTGGAAATTAAATGTAAATGAAATGAAGGCAAAGAAAGATATGGCATCTAAATATCACTGAGATTTTATATATATATATATATATATGTATATACACACTCACAGATATATATATATATATATATATATATATATATATATATATATATATATGGTTCTGTTTAATATGTGGCATTTGGTCAACTATACAGATAGTTGAAAGGTGTGCGAGATCAACAGTCCAAGGGTAAGGGAATATTTTCTTTCCCTGGGGATTGTGTGATCGTGGACTTAGTATATATAATTTGTAGGGGGTATTTAGGGGCTTGCTCCCAAAAAAAATGTTTTAAAGTTGCATGCACCGAGGTTCTTCCTCAGTGCATACTTAGGATGTCAAAATTTCAATTTTTGATTTAGAATGGTATACCTTCATGGTGTTGACATTCATGTTAATTGACCAACTGAAGGTAAATCTTATATATATATATATATATATATATATATATATATATATATATATATATATATATATATATATATATATATATATATATATATTTACTGTCAAATGTTTGAAAGATAGTTTGCCATCATTCAGATGGTCGAGGGTACAGGTACAAAATTTGAAAATCCCGAGTTGAAATTACATCACCTCCTGAACATCAAGACGCAGCTTGCATTTGTGGTTTTGAGCGTCACTGTTTACAGTTAGATCGCACTACAGTGGGGATCAGAAAAATCATGAAAAATTACTCTTTTCCTCACTGTAGTGTGATCTCAGAGTTAGAATATGTAATCAGCAAGGGGTGTGGGGGTGCAGGGGGGCTTGCTCCCTGAAAAACATGTGTAGGACATCTCTGGACATCAAAGTAAGTTGGGTAATCTTGATAATGTCGACTTTGACATTATCAACATTACTGCATTCGCTGGTGTGATTTTCTTTCATTCAGTTTGAGTAAGTCATTACTCAAAGAAGAGAGTTCCAGGATTTTTATAGTAAAAAAAAAAAAATATATATATATATATATATATATATATATATATTTACACACACACACACACACACACACACACACACACACACACACACACGCACACACACACACACACACACACACACACACACACGCGCACACACACCACATAGGAAGATTTAAAGGACGAAATCTAGAAAAGGCTTAGAATATTTACATTTTTGGTTATGATTTTATGTGGATGTTGATCTTAAAAAGTTTCTACTCTGGTCACAAAGTCTTTCTATGTGGCACATCTCATTACTAAGGGCTTTGCATCAAGGAAGAAAGAGATCATTGTCTCGCTCTACTATTCCCTCATTAGGCCAATCATTGAGTACAATGCCTCATTTGGCATGTACCTCACTCGACACCTGCAACAACTGGAGAGGCCACAAAAGTACCTCACAAAGAGGATCCTAGGCCTTAAACACTTGTCCTATATGGACAGACTCAAAAAACTCCAACTATGCTCTGTCTCATATCGCCTACTTAGAGGCGATCTCTGCTTGACTTACAAAGCCATGTCTGACCCAGCTCTGTTAGAAATGCTACATCTAAAGAAATCCCAATCCCTCCACACCACATGTTCCAGAGACCTCAACCTCATTGCCAAAATCAACAGAACATGTTGGAGGGACAGGTTCATAACCCAGAGACTGCCCATGCTATGGAATAGACTTCCCATACATGTCAAACAGAACACCTCACTGGCCCTCTTCAAAAGAAATCTTGGCAAGTGGATGGGAAATAGAAAATTCATTCCAGGGATCACTCCAGTGGCTCTACTTGACAGAGGCACTGGGAATGAAGGTTGGGTGGCATGATGCCAGAGTAATCCTATGGGCTAGGCTTGTAAAGGCTCCAGGGCCATTAGCCTAGTATACACCTATGAACCTATGACTCTATAAAGTATCTGTGGTGTATAAATTAGTAACTTAAAGGTTAGTTATCACAAGCAAATATAATAAGACCATGTAAGATGCTTTTCTAGAATGTCCTAAAGTAATTAGATTATGGAAGGAATTACAGAAATATGCAATGATGGATGGTTTGAAAGATAAAAATATAGACATGATAGTATATGATTATTATGGGGAATCAAAAGGTTATTGACAAAACAGAAATAATATGATTTGTGTTACTATAATATTTGACAAGATAGGACAAAGGAAATCGAATTTATTAAAGTATGAAATTTAATGAACTCATACATTTGAATATATTTAGATTATTGCAAATAGGTGGGGGTTGAATTTATAGGTATAAAGGTTATATTAAGATATGCTTTTTAAACAACTGTGTTACATTTATTTATTTATTTAATAATGTCTTCATTTGATTACTTATTTATCTTAGAGTTTTTTTGTTTTTACTTTTCTTTAATTATAATGTAGATTACAGCCTTTGTGCTGTAAATAATTTTTAAATATTGTAGATAAAGAACTCCTTCTCTTTTCAATAGGTGTCATGGGATATTTTACATCCACTTGCATTACTATCAAATCAAGCAGATGGGACTGTGGTTTAATGTCTCATCTGAAGGTCAGCACACTCAGGAGTGAAGCAACCCCATGCCACACAACATATATCATGAGTACAACAGTGTGACACTACCATAGGCAGCCTTGATCTCCTTTCCAGCCCAATTCATGGTTGGAGTTAGCCTGTGTTATACTATATGGGTTCAGTACACCTGCTGGAAAAAGATAGGCTCTAGAAGCAGATGATATGTGGCTTCAGAATAGCTAAAAATGCAAAAAAAAGTTTCTTTAAACAGAATATTTAGTCTGATATGAAAAGTATTAGCTTTGTTTTTATTAACTGCTAATTCCTCCCTCATCTATCAACTGTATTCCTCCCTCATATATCAAATGTGACTCAGTTATCATTTATTAATAGGTGTGTGACTTGTACATGATCAAGTGGATGAAATTTGACAAAAGAAACATCAGTAGTAAGTCTGCTAATTTTTGTAGCAATGTTATATTAAAATATTGTTGCAGACTACTAAGTGGTATTAAGAGTATAACTAAATAAATAATACAAAAAATCAGTCTGTTTGATTAAAATACTTTGATTCCACTGGCTGGAATATTGCAATGTTTTTATTTTAATGGCTAAACATTGTCTGTCCTATTTAATTTGAAAGTACAACATCCCTTTCCAAACAAAACTGAGAGGTTCTGAGATTTTGTCTCACGTGATGTTATGGCAGCAGGTAGGCATCCATCGCTAGCAGGAAAATGAAAAGATTCTGTAATAAAATGTAGAAAAAGGCTGCGTAGGTGGTACCTATGTGTATATGTATATATATATATATATATATATATATATATCTATAAAATGTCACATTGTCACTAAGGTGCTGTTAAGTTCTCGGATTTTAGATAACACACCATCTTTGTCATATTCAGGATGAGTTATTTCCTGAAGTTAGCACAGAGTATTTTATTTATAAATGTACACTTTAATATGCAGTTTGTGTTTTGTTTGATTATGTTGTTTTTGTAGATGGTATACATTGTAAGTAGCATCACAATGGTTTATGCTTTGACAATTATATTTATAAGTAGGACTTTCATATGAGTCTATTAGTGCTTTTGCATTTGGGGGTCCTGCTATTATGAAGGCTTATTTTTTTTATTTTGCTACATTTTATTTTAAAAAGATTTTGACATGCTTATCCTTGATAACTGTTTTCTTTATGGTTTGTACTTATTGCTCATACATTGAACTGGCTGAGTGAAACCCCTTTTTTCATTGCTATCTTTTTTGATTAGTGCGACTACTTTGTAGCTACAAATAATTTTGGGGATATAGTTACAGCATGCTTAACACTATAACGAGACAAGTGGAGCCAAAACAATGCAGTTATATACTACTGTCTGTCAGTTCTGTTTGGAAGTTAAATACCCACAATGCATAACTTTTTTTAAATTTATGCATACAATACCTTGGATAACATTTATGTTACAGCATTTATACATATTTGTATGCATTTATCATGGACTTTACCTCAGTTCAAAGTTAGTCTGCCCCATACCTTCCATTCTAGGGGAAATGTCACTCACTCAAACTCTTACAAAGTTTGAACTAACAAACCCTCCGAAAAAGTAGTTGTCATAATCCACTGAAGCATCTTCCAAAGGGCTGGACTTGAGCAAATAGGTTTTGGTATATACTAGTCATCCCAAACTGCCCTCATATTCACACATATTTGTATCTGTATGTGTGTGAGTGTATATATATATATATATATATATATATATATATATATATATAGTTAGATGTGTGTATATATATATATATATATATATATATATATATATATATATACATAGATATGTGTGTATGTCTACATATATATATATATATATATATATATATATATATATATATATATATGTCCACTTCTTAATTTCGAAATCTCAAAATCCCGAACATCAGAATCGCTAAGTCCGGATGTTTGAAATTTTGAAATCTCGAAGTTAAACAATTGAGATCACCCAACAGTGTGGAATGCGATCTCGGAGTTCGTATATTTAAGTAGCAGGGGGTGTGGGGGCGCATCCTCCCACTTGGAGGTGCAGGTGGGCTTGACCCCTGCAGAAACATGATGTCTAACCTTTTTTGTTTTAGTTTTGTTGTTTTTTTTTTTTGCATTTCGAGATTTCAAAATCTCAAACATCTGGATGTCGGGATTCTGATGTTCAAGATTTTAACTTTTCGGAATTACATAGTGGACCTATACACACACACACACACACACACACACACATATATATATATATATATATATATATATATATATATATATATATATATATATATATTCACTTTATAATCCCAAAATCCTGAAATATCGAATTTCAGAATTTTGAGATCATAAAGCCGAAACCTGACAATACCGAAACCCCAGAAGCGCGAATTTTAAAATCGCTAACATTACACTAACCATACACCACACACACACACATACACGCAGCTTCCCCAACACACAAACACTCAAACCTACAGCACATACAAGCAGGGGGACAATCCCCCCTGCACCCCCACACTCCCCTACTTAAATATACTAACTCCACAAGTCGCATTACACAAACAAACAGACAAAAACACCACCATACAAGTTACATTCCCCTAGCACACACAGATCACAGTAACCAAACACACTGACACACACTAAATCCCTAACCAAAACCCTTAAACATGAATACTTACCTGAACTTCTAGCTATCCCTTCACACAGTGTAACGCCAGAAGCGCTACTTCATAATCTCCGTACTTTGGGATTTTGAAATTCACTTCTGGTGTTTCAGACTTTTGAGCTTTCGGCTTTATAATCTCAAGATTCTGAAATTCGGTATTTCAAAATTTCGGGATTATAATGTGTTCCTGTATATATATATATATATATATATATATATATATATATATATATATATATATATATATGCACACGTGTGCATTTCTTTGTATCATATGATATGGCACCCCCAGAAGGTAAGATATGAAAACTGTGAGACTACAGTGTAAGCACAGTTTGAGAGCAGGAACCATCCCACTTGCCCAGAATGGAGGATACCATAACCTCAACCTATAAAAGCATTGATTATGGAAACAGAAAGAGAAAAGCATTGGGGACAGAGCTGTTCAAGTATAAACAACTGCTGTTGTTACAGACAGACAGACATTTGCCTTTCTTTGAGAGAGAGTATTAGGGCCAAGAGTGAAGATTCTTGGAAAGAGCTAGCTGGTGAATTAATTGGGAAAGATTGTTGTGCAACAAAAAGTTTTCTGTGTTATCTGTTTGAAGGTACTTTGCCTTATATTATTTTTGGAGCCTATGGTGAATGCAAAACCAGATTTGTATTTTCGTGCTGAAGAAAGTTTTTTATTTATATCATTATACTTTACTGTAAATAAAACTGCACATATTGTATGGAATAGTATTTCTTGTGAACTTATACACTATGCAGATGAAGAATGCATGCTCAACATGGTAAAATATATACCAAACAACTATTCTTTGTGTGTTACCTCACCCACCTACAGAAAGAGAGAGCAGGGGGCGTTTTCAGGGGCTAAGTGTAAAATGCTAGACAACACTAAATCATCTATGCTTGGTCCAAGGGAGCCTGCAGGATTTTTTGCAGGGGGGGTGCAAACCCAGAGGTAGGGTAATTGATTGGGGCCTAATACACAGCCCCCCTGCAGTGATTCCACTGTTCCATTACTTAGCTATTTCTCCCCCAGGTACCGTAAACACTGTTCAAACCTGTCAGTGTACTGTTTTCTGCTTTACTTCTACAAGGATTACAGATATTTGGATTTAATTTAAAACTTTTACTTCAAATTTTATAGCACACACATTGATAGACATTTGCTAAACAAAGCAATACAGTCTCACAATGAAAATAGACATCATTAAAACTTATCTGCCCTTGAAACTCTCAGTGAAACAGCAATGATATCCACATTCAAAGAAAATGCATCTGGCCAGTGGTGGACTAAGTTTACCTTTGGGCTGTTTTCAAATCATAGTCCCCTTGCACACATTTTAGGACCATGCAAACATGCATGAGTTCTTTGATTCACCTTCCTGGTTGTATTAAATTATATCCATTGTATAATACAACACTGCTGGTTAGAGTGTGTTTTAATTTTACAATTTTGAACATTTTTCCAGTAAGCAATGAAACAAAACATATGAACCAATAATGACAAACCCGATTCAAAACATTTCAGTGATAAAAGGCCACTCAAACTTCTGTCATCACAATCCACCAGTACCAGTCAATATGTACAATATCTGCAGAAGTAAAATAAATCTGAATAATTCCAATTAAGAGATCTGTAACTATTGAAGAGACTGCTGTTAGCAAACAACTTTATATTTCAATGTTTCATCTACAAATTCAGTGTCTGCTGCCCTTGAAGAATAAATTGTCAATGTTATGTTAAATAAATGGTAAGCTTGTAATATTGCAAAAGGGAATGGATGGCAAACTGAAACCATATTCATAGTTACTGGGTATCTCATCCAAAGTTGGACCTACTCAGGACTGCAGTACCCTACCCCCCCTAAAATACAACACAATATTAGTAATTCATGTACTTGCTGTGGGAGTAGAACCACAGCCTTCGGCATCAAAAGTGCACATGCTACCTGTTGTGCTAATAACACTGCTTTTAAGCTCTATACTGCAATAGTGATACCATTTCCTGAACAAAACAGTTGCACACTGTAAACAGATTTAGCATGATCATCACTAAACTTCTCTTCCCTTGAAGGTCACAATTCCTTGAAAATGCAGTTGAAACTCAATTCCTTGAAAAATGCACCTGAAACACGGTTCCCTGAAAAATGCAGCTTAGTAATTCAAGTACAGAATTCAGACTCTTGTTTCCTGTAACTAAGATACAGGGTTTGAGCCTAAGCAAATTACTAACCACCTGCTATCCCTAACTAGGGCATTTTACTCTCACACACAGACACCTCAACCTCTTAGTGCAAGAAATATGGACAGATTGTAAATGTTGTTCTTGTGAACTTAGAAAATTGTTAGAATAACCTGGATTTGTGTTAGTTTGCATTTTTTCTAAATGATATGAAGACTGAAACTCAAATGTCTGTCATTACTTAGTAACCTCAGTCCTTTTATGAAGAACAAACCAAAAATATGGGGCAAAAATCTGGATAGTTGAGAGGAATGCTACCTACCTCCCTCTTACACACACACACACACACACATGCACACACACACACACACACACACACACACACACACACACACACACACACACACACACACACACACACACACACACACACACACCTATCTACCTACCTCCCTCTTACACACCCACACACACACACACACACACACACACACATACACACACACACACACACACACACACACACACACACACACACACACCTATCTACCTATATACCTCTTACACACACACACACACACACACACACACACACACACACACACACACACACACACACACACACACACACACACACACACACACACACACTCACAAACACACACACACACACACACACACACACACAACAACACACACAAACACACACACACACACACACAGATGCACACAAATGCACAAGCACACACACACACACACACTTGTAAAAGTATATAATATGCATAACCCGGCATTCTCCCATCATTCTCCCATCAATCTAATTAATTATTATCTCCCTTTTATATTATCCTTTAAATCCCCCTTCTCCCCTAAAAAAAAAAAAAATAGTGGCAGCAAAAAGATGTCTTCCCATTTACAATACTTCACATCATATCATTATCCTGTCCCCATTTTATCCTAAAAAAGAAAAAAAGAAAACAATAACAAAGCAGGAAAAAAAGAAAAAAAAATCACACTACTACATGAAATACAGGGAATATATTATTAGTTGTTAAGTACTTTAATAATTTGTAGACAGGATTTTTTTCTTAATTGAGCAAATAATTTTATGTCATGCATTTCTCAACCAAACAAAGGTATGACCGACCATACATTTTTGTCATTATAGTTTTTTTCGCATTTTTCAACATGTTTCAATAATCTCACATTATTTCATTATAGCTTCCATAGTAAGGACTCATAAACATTATGCAAAGCATTAGACACATTGCATTAATAATATTTTTATTGGATCACTTAATAAGACAGTCTTCCTTATTATTCCTTGTTGCATCACTCTCCCTCACTTTTCAAACTATTTTTCCCAATTATTTATATTCAGTTTAAAGTTTCTTCCTTTGCTTTCCTCATCTCCATCTTATCCCTTAATTATTCTCTAGGTTTATGATCCCCACCATTCTCCTTTCCCCATTTTATATTTCTTCCATGCCCTCATTTGCAGTTCTCTCCAATACTGCTTCCAGTTTTTACTTTGTCTGTCCATCCACTTTACTCATACATCCTTTTGCCTCCTCTTTTGTATATTCTACTATGTTCCATTCTTTCTACACTCTCACTGTTTCCCCATTGCAGGATGTAATTACAAATGTTTTTCTTTAGACCATTTCCTACTTATGGTCTCAACATGTTCCCTTCTTTCTACACTCTCACTGTTTTCTCCATTGCAGGATGTAATTACAAATGTTTTTCTTTAGACCATTTCCTACTTACGGTCTCAACATGTTCCCTTCTTTCTACACTCTCACTGTTTTCCCCATTGCAGGATGTAATTACAAATGTTTTTCTTTAGGCCACTTCCTATTACGGTCTCAACATGTTCCCTTCTTTCTACACTCTCACTGTTTTCCCCATTGCAGGATGTGATTCCAAATGTTTTTCTTTAGACCATTTCCTACTTATGGTCTCAACATGTTCCCTTCTTTCTACACTCTCACTGTTTCCCCATTGCAGGATGTGATTCCAAATGTTTTTCTTTAGACCATTTCCTACTTATGGTCTCAACATGTTCCCTTCTTTCTACACTCTCACTGTTTCCCCATTGCAGGATGTGATTCCAAATGTTTTTCTTTAGACCATTTCCTACTTACGGTCTCAACATGTTCCCTTCTTTCTACACTCTCACTGTTTTCCCCATTGCAGGATGTAATTACAAATGTTTTTCTTTAGACCATTTCCTATTATGGTCTCACCATGTTCCCTTCTTTCTACACTCTCACTGTTTTCCCCATTGCAGGATGTAATTACAAATGTTTTTCTTTAGGCCATTTCCTACTTATGGTCTCAACATGTTCCCTTCTTTCTACACTCTCACTGTTTCCCCATTGCAGGATGTGATTCCAAATGTTTTTCTTTAGACCATTTCCTACTTACGGTCTCAACATGTTCCCTTCTTTCTACACTCTCACTGTTTTCCCCATTGCAGGATGTGATTCCAAATGTTTTTCTTTAGACCATTTCCTACTTACGGTCTCAACATGTTCCCATCTTTCTACACTCTCACTGTTTTCCCCATTGCAGGATGTAATTACAAATGTTTTTCTTTAGGCCACTTCCTATTACGGTCTCAACATGTTCCCTTCTTTCTACACTCTCACTGTTTTCCCCATTGCAGGATGTGATTCCAAATGTTTTTCTTTAGACCATTTCCTACTTACGGTCTCAACATGTTCCCATCTTTCTACACTCTCACTGTTTTCCCCATTGCAGGATGTAATTACAAATGTTTTTCTTTAGGCCATTTCCTATTACGGTCTCAACATGTTCCCTTCTTTCTACACTCTCACTGTTTTCCCCATTGCAGGATGTGATTCCAAATGTTTTTCTTTAGACCACTTCCTATTACGGTCTCAACATGTTCCCTTCTTTCTACACTCTCACTGTTTTCCCCATTGCAGGATGTGATTCCAAATGTTTTTCTTTAGACCATTTCCTACTTACGGTCTCAACATGTTCCCTTCTTTCTACACTCTCACTGTTTTCCCCATTGCAGGATGTAATTACAAATGTTTTTCTTTAGACCATTTCCTATTACGGTCTCAACATGTTCCCTTCTTTCTACACTCTCACTGTTTTCCCCATTGCAGGATGTGATTCCAAATGTTTTTCTTTAGACCATTTCCTACTTACGGTCTCAACATGTTCCCTTCTTTCTACACTCTCACTGTTTTCCCCATTGCAGGATGTAATTACAAATGTTTTTCTTTAGGCCATTTTCAACATGTTCCCTTCTTTCTACACTCTCACTGTTTTCCCCATTGCAGGATGTGATTCCAAATGTTTTTCTTTAGACCATTTCCTACTTACGGTCTCAACATGTTCCCTTCTTTCTACACTCTCACTGTTTTCCCCATTGCAGGATGTAATTACAAATGTTTTTCTTTAGGCCATTTCCTATTACGGTCTCAACATGTTCCCTTCTTTCTACACTCTCACTGTTTTCCCCATTGCAGGATGTAATTCCAAATGTTTTTCTTTAGGCCATTTCCTACTTACGGTCTCAACTCCAAACAAACAGAACTGCCATGAGTCTAGAATTTCCATCTGAAATATCTCCCATTAGATTCCAATGCAATTTCCCATAGCTGTCTAATTTCGTCACATGCCCCCCTACATATGTAATTGATAATCATCCAGCATATCACACCCCCAGCAGCATGATGTCTGAGTGCACACATTTTTCAGGGTCATAGTTTCATAGCCAGTTACTAGGCAGGCAGCCTGGGAGATGATTAAGAACCCTAGCTCAAGTTCACCAATTTCTCCAAAGTAATATCTAGTTAAGTGACTTGCCTAGCACTACACAGTAGGTAAACGAAGGGGAAAGATTCAATCCTGTATCCTTGTAACAGGCAACAATTACCTGAGTTCTGTATCCCCTGTGCACTAATCTGGTATGACAGACCATACCTTTGTCCAGCGATGGATGGATGACTGAAAAAGTCTGCTAACATCAAGTGATCAGGATGCTGGTGGCAGGGTGCCCCAGCAGGAAGCATCCCTGAAGGCATATCTGTGTTGTATATTACCATTTGACAAACAAACATAATGCTAATGCTTTATTATAACAATACATACAGATCAAGGACACTGGCTCAAACATGAGAATGATTGCAATTGGTATAATGTATACTTTTAAACCAATGGTTGCAGACTTATTCTAACCAATAATGCAGCAAGAGAAATGTATTTATTTATGTATATCTACATTTGTATCTATATATCAGTCTCTTTCTATGTAGCTATACATATATAGATATATATATATATATACACAGTAAAGGTACATTGTGCCATTGTGCATTAAAATTCATAGGACAGAGCTCAAGATATACACAGTAAAGGTACATTGTGCATTAAAATTCATAGGACATAACTCAGAATTTGTGTTCTAATCACACTGACTGTACTAGTAATTGTATTTTCATTGTTAAATCAATGTTGTATCCTTCAACTTATATTAATGTATACATTCTTCATGCTACACACTTCACTGCAAATGTATTCAACATAACTTGTAGCAAAGACAAAAATTATGAAAGGATAACAAGGGAGGCCTCAAGGTTTGTCCATAGAGGAGCTTTACTTTCAGTAATGACAGAAGTGAAGAATGCCTTATATAAGCATCCTGTGTGCCTTGATATACAGTCATAACCATTCAGTTATAGCAAGACTTGGAACTAAAAAGCTCAATATGTTTTATGTGCCACTGAATGACGTTTTAAAATGTAAATGCTTTGATCGTATAACACAGAAAAATGTAGGATGCTGATGGCACCTTCTTATTAAAAATGGAAGCAGCAGTGTTTATCCGTGAGAAAATGTCTGGATAAAGTAAGTCAAGATATGAGCACAGGATTCCACAAAATAACCATTTTAATGAATTTATACTGGTGTAACAATACATCAGACTGCACACTTCTTTTACTGAAGCACCCATACAAAGAGATGGAAGCTTATATACTTACTGAAACAGACACATGTAATACGAGCATGTGCACACACACACACACACACACACACACACACACACACACACACACACACACACACCAACCCCTACCTACCCACTTCTTACTTACACACACACACACACACACACACACACACACACACACACACACACACACACACACACACACACACACACACACACACACACACACACTTCTTGCTTACACACACACACACACACACACACACACACACACACACACACACACACACACATACACACACACACACACACACACACACACACACACACACACTTACTTCTCACTTGGAGTTCGTGGTCCACACTTCAAACATCTTCTGGCATTCAAATTCTGTGAATACGTGGAAGACGAAAATATAAACATCAGGTCGCACAAATGCATAACACAAAAACAGGTCACACATACCTGTCACATCTGTGTGACTTGATCAAATGGTGTTCTGCGTTCTTCTTAAAGAAGAAAGTCCTTAAAAAAGTTTTTTTTAAAATTTTTTAAACAAATAAATAAATAAATCTCCCGACCAACAGTCAAAACCCAGGGGGGATGCAAATATACCCCATTGCACCTGCCTGTGGGCACCCTTGGCTTGCTCAGAGACTGCTACCCTTTTGTCTTGCTGCAATTTCTGCTGTGAGTAATCTCACTGATAAGATATAAGAATGTTTTTGAGTTACTGTGAAGCTAACACAAATGAAGTCCAAAATACTGCATTCTAATGAACTGAGCATTGAAGTGAGAGTGGGGAGAACTCTTCCCAGGCAAGCACCATGTAATGAATTACTGAAGAATGTATAGTAAATTGTTGGAATGCTGCTTACCAAAGATTTGCATGGAAAATGAAAAAAAAAAAACTGTTGATAGCAATGCATTTAGAAAATATTCTTCAGTATGAATTATGTGCTCAGGAATAATGATGAAATTAATTAATGAAGCAAGTACAGAGTATGGCAATACCATGGCGAACTTTTGAATTGCAAAATGGTAACTTACTGCATTATGAATGTAGAGCTGAAATCAATGAAGTATATATTGTGAGGTGAAATTACCTGCAACTTTGGGAAAGTTGTGGAAATTCTCCAAATGTAAAAAAAAAATCTTGCCAGTAGCTTAAAGAAAATGAAACAGTAATTGTCTGTGTGTTGGGAAAACTTTGTGAACAGAAACAATGATGGATGAGGAAAACTGTTATGCTGACTTTCTGAGAAAGTATGTCAGACACTGTTAAAATATGTCCATTGAGATATATTGAGTATAAGTATTACCCTGGATATTTGAGAAACTATACACAGCACTAAATTAAGCTAGGTACAGCATGAGCAATCATAAGAAACCTGTGTCAGAGTATATGAGACACCTAAGTAAAGGCAAGTTTTTATGAGTAGTGAATTGTTAATACTAAAGAACTGGTACATCTATAATAATATTTGCCCTGAGCCCATACATGGTCTTACTGCAGTAGTAACAATGGTCTTGATGGCAGTTAAAAGTTGCTTGATTGCTTTTGAGTTGTTTGATCATGTGGTATATAATGTGACTATGTATGCTTTTAAAAGATTAGTGGTTTTATAGTATGTTGTTGTTTAAGAAAACATAAATGATCTTTTACATTTTATATGCTACTCAATATGCTTAAATGTGTATGTATTTATTTATTTATGTGTAGTTGTGATTTATTGACTCGGTTAGTCTCACTAGGCAAATTACATTTTTTCAGGGAAGACCAAAGCTGGCATTCACACTGATTAGCAGAAATTTGGCCTTGACGCAGCGTACTTCCTTTACTCTGTCAGTAGGTGATGCTGGTGATGCAAAGGCAGAGGGTAATACCATAGGTAACAGAAGGCTGTAGAAGGGTGACATGACGTAATTTTGACTAATTTGAAACCTGGAGGTTTAAATATATATTACTGTTACTAGAGATGGATGTACAGAAATAGATGGCTCTTGGCTGAAGTGTTATGGTATAAGATAACAGAGAAAATTTTAACTGTCAGTATGGCAGATTTGTAGATTTTACCACAGATTTTCATGTAACTTTTCAATTGTGAGTTTCTTTACCGATACCAAATAAAATTAAAGCTTTTGGAGAGAAAAAACAGCCTACTTTGACTGTAATCAGCAATTCTGATCCATAAGAAGTTATATTAGCCAATACTTGCAGTCAGAAGTTATTTGCTAATGTAGTGAGACACTGGACATAGAAACAGGAGCTGCATGGTGCTGTATGAGGTTTACATCAATATAAATTATTATCAAGATTTAGTTATCTTCATGAAACCCCTAGATGGATTGTTGTAACATGTGGAATAAAATAATAGCTATACTTGGAGTGACAGTTCCATGGGTGAAAGGTATGGTTCATGTTAATATGGAAACAATTTATTATGTTTGTTTAAAGACAGAAACAGCTTTGCCAATTATAGCACAAAACATTCAGGAAAAAGGGCATGCAAACCACATTCGAACTTTGTGTTATATGATTTACATCTAAATAGAAATTCTAAGGTGCAAATCTGGTCAATAAATGAATTGCCCAAAAATAATAAGCAAAATAATAATGATGAAAAGGTAAAAAGAACTTGATAAAGTCCAAGAGATGGAACTAAGTCATATGGCATTTTCTTAGGGTGACGCTAACAGCCAACAGCTGAGGAGGGTGATCTTGACACCTCTGTTTTATTATCAAATTATTATGCTCCATTGACCCGTTAGACAGGAAATGTTGAAAATGAAAATGTAGTAGAAAGGGAAACATGTAAAGAAAAAAGAGAAGAGTTAAGTGAGAGGGAGATACAAAACATCATTTTTGTCCTAATAATATTATTTGGATTGCCAATGTTCGTAGGAAGGAAATTTCAAAATAGGCTAAGCAATTTGATGTGATATTTATATGTTTCAGGATATAAGGAAAGTTTCTGATGGTGAACAATGCAGTTTAGATAATTTTTTGGTGGGAAAGGGTTCTGGTCTTTTGGACTGGATGAACGTTATGAGGTAGTTATATTTATTTTACTAAAAAATACTTTTATTTTACATGTGAATGTTGTTGAACCAAGAGGACTTTGATAGTAGATATTGATAATGGAGGTATACCTATATGACTTCAGTCAGAAGGACACAATTATGGCATAAAATTGAAATTTGGTTATGTGCATAATGCACTCTTATATGGGGAAGGTTTTATTTAAATTTTGACAGAGGTAAAAACAAAGGAAAGGAAAACAGTTAGAAGATGTGGACATTAGATTTTGTAAGGTCCTAATAAATAAAAATAATTATGTTATAGGAGGCCTGAAGGGTCTGTTAACATCAGGGGAATTTAAGTACTAGAACAGATTACAACAGTAGATTATAGGTACTGGAACAGATTACAACAGTAGGTTATAGGTACTAGAATAGATTATAACAGTAAGTTATGTGAACAAAAAAGGAAAAAAAAGGTGGGTAATGTATTTAGAGTTCATCAGGCTTTAGAAGCAAAACTGGAGAGCAAAATGGCCCTGGGTTATTTCAATTCAGGGAAGACGTATATTAGAAATACGAGGTATCAGATTATTTAAACGGGATTGACAAGATCATGTAGAGTTACAGTTTGTTTATTAAAAATAGATGGAATGGTGGTACTGGCTCAGAAAAAGTTAATTACAGAATATAAGGGGGAAGATGCGTAAAGGGAAAAGGAAAGAGTTAGATGAAGATGGCAAATAAATGCACAAATATAATCAAGCCATCTTATGAGAGAAATCTGCTGGTTATATTACTCAGGAACTATGGAAGTATTTTGAACAGAAGACAAGTCCATGGCTAAACCAGCTAAAGTACTGAAAATGGGCTAAGTCACATTTAGTTGATTTTAAAGAATGTAAAAAAAACTATCACATGAAATGGCCCCTGTAATGCATGTGAGATATATTAGTGATATATACAAGTGCATTTTTGTTCTTTAAAAAGTTAGTATAAGAAAGAATAATGATATGGAAATACATGTTTGTAATTGGGACATAAAGTGGTAAGAACTGGATAAACCTTTTACTTTATTGGAATTAAAGTTATCTTTAAGACATGTCAGAGTTAATTATACCCCAGCGGAAGGTGGCATTCTTTATTTTTATTATAAAAAATGGAAGAATTACAATATGAGAAATGTTTAATGGTGTTTAATGACTAGGTCTGTTCTAGTGTACTCAGACCCATCTATTATCACTGCTTTGTCTCTATGCAAAAGTTAACATGAAAAGTACAAGAAAAATATAATTCAACAATTGTAGACAAATTTTGTTGTTGAATTGTGATTACAAAATTTTGGCATATATGATGTAAAAGAGAATGCAAATAGATAACATTTTATCTGGTGAAGCAGAAGATATTACTAATGGTTTAGGAGTATCAGGAGTAATATGGTTAGTAAAAGAATATATGAGACAACTTTATTTATATGGTAAAGTGAATCTCTTGTGGAAAATGGCTGTCATAAGTGAATATGATTGTGTACTAAATGATTCATTACTGCAGCTACTAGAGAAATTGGGGTTTAGCAAGAGAATAGCATTAGATTAACAGAAGGTTATGATCATTCATGTGTACAACCACTAGTAAATGACTATGTTGGAGCAATCATATTAATGAAGCATGGAATTTGTCAAGGGTGTCCTCTATGTACATTATAAATTAGACTAAGCATGTATTTTCCTGCATATAACATAAGCAGAGAGTGGAATGGGCATTAAAATTGACATTTCTGGTAATTTTAGCCTATGTAGATGACATGATATTATTTGTGGATAGAATGTAAAGACTGAAGCAAACATTAGAGTAGTACAAAATGTACTAATGAATTTGGGATTGAGAATCAGTCCTGATAAATGTGAAGGAGTTGAATATGAATGCATTTTAGAAGGGGTACCTTTTTACTTGAGCACATTTTCAATTATAGGAAATGGTTTTGAAGGTAAAACAGTAGTTAAAAGTCAGTGGGAAGATGTTACGACTAAGGTGCTAGCTAGATTACAAAAATAGAGAATGTTTCTTATCCATTCATCTATCCTCAACCCCTTTTCCATTTTGCATATGGAGTTGGGGTGTCACTTCAGCAGTGACAATCATCATGAGCCAATCATGTTATTAATGTTATAGTTGTCTATTAGGTAAGTATTTAGCAGGTGCATGATTGCTTCCTGAAAAGTTAGAAAGTTATGATGTTTGCTTTTCTGGAATTTGGGTCAATTAAACTCCATAAAAGAGGAACAGTATATTTGGATGAGAAAAGTTAGATTGAAAAAACTAAATGCAGTTCTGTATTATGCCATTATCTTAAATGCATTTCTGAAAGTCCATAACGATATATTTTTTCAGTATGATTTAAGAAAGATTGTAAAATGGTGATTTAAAAATGTTTAAAAAAGTACAAAAATGTGTGATTTCTTTGAAAAAGCTGGACAATGGAAAACAACAGCTTCCCTGGTTTCAATGGAGGGTCTTTTTAGATAATCAAACTTTCGAAAGTTTGAGTGTCATATGGTCGACACCATATGATCAAATTTTTGAAAGTTCAAATGTTTTAACAGAGATCTCTGTACAGTGCAGAATGGGAAGATTTCCCTTTTCTGCACTGTAGTGCAATCTCGGAGTTGGTATATTTAAAGAGCGAGGGGTGTGGGGGTGCAAGGGGGCTTGCCCCCCCTTCTTAAAACATTCACGTAGGTTATTTGTGCAATTTATTTTTTTTTATTAGATGTTCGAACTTTTAAAAGTTTGATCATTTGGTGTCAACCATATGACAGTCGAACTTTTGAAAGTTTGATTAAAATAGACCCTCACTGGAGATTTTAAATGTTAAGTGTTATACAAATATTTCTTCCAAGCCAGAATGGGAAGTATGGAAAAAATGAAGTTAATAGGTATTAGAAAATAAGCCAGATTTGCCTAAAATATCTCATGAAACATTTTTTGTTTGTTTGTTTTGGAGGCTACCACATAACAATAGCAGTTAAAGCTGAAATGTTAAATAAATGCTATACGGAAAGAATATGAGCAATTTTTTAGAATGTGCTGGTGAAAATTTCTAAAATATAAATGCTGTCTCAAGTTCTGATAGATAATTTATCTATACATTTGTTGCATTATGTGATTAAGGAGGGGAATGCTTATTCTGGTGATATCATAATGTGTTAGATGTTTACATTTTGGAAAATTTGATAACATGCGCAAACATATTATACAATAAGTTATGGAATATTGAAGAAATGTGTTTTGACATTACCTCTTTTATGATGAAATGTTGCAGTCTTTAATAAGGTTATTATATAAGATTGATTAATTTGATTGGGTTTTGGAATAAAATTAATTAAACCCCTACGCTTTTTGATAAGTGTGGTGGCATCTTTTTCAACCATCTGAGCTACAACCAACTTAGGCAGATGAGATGTCAATTTAACAATTAATCAAAGGATGGCACACTCAGGGGTGCAGCATTCCCCTTATGCTGTACTTTATTGTCAGTTCAGAAAATTAATCCAAATAGGTTAAGAATAGAACCCACAGCCTTCTAACCTTCCAGCATCAAAGGCAAGTAAGCTACCTGCTGAACGACTTATACTGAGCCAAATGATGCTTCTTGGTGGCTTTAATATTTTATAGTTTATTGATTATATGTTATTTTATCGTGTGATATATCATGTGACTATATATGCCTTTAAAAGTTCATTAGTTTTATAAAATGTTTTACTTGTTCCAAAGAAGTCCTGTCATATTTTAGATGAAAACACTTTACTTATTAAAACCTAGTACCTCTTATTTGCTCACTTTTTGAATGTTACTTTCTAGTTTTTAGTACTTTTTACACTCTCACCAAATAACATCTGTCTGTGATTGGGCTGTTTCAAGGAAAAACTATTGCAATGCTTTGGGGTGCTTTGTGACTTTTGAAAACAAAAGGTACCTTTTTTTAACTTTTGTTCAGAAATGTACTTTGCTGTACCTGGTTATATTAGAAAGATTCTGCATTGCTACCTTTCACTTTATCATAAAATAAGAAAAATTGCATATTTTAAAATCCATTGACTTTTAGTGCATTAGTATACAGCATTAAGGGAGAATTTAGGCATTTTAACACAACCTTTTGTCAAATGTCTTGACTTTTACCACCTACATGAAATCAAATCATTTGATCAAATTTACTCTTCATGAAGGGAAAGCATTCTTGTGGTGCTGTGACGGACAGACTTGTAATGTCCGCAGTGTTGTTGTTGAGTGGAATATACCTTGATTATATTTGCCATAATACCAAGAAGGCTATTGCTGAAAATTTGTTGCAAACAATATCCACTGTTGCTGAAGGTATGGAGTAAATTGCCAGTGCTATATCAAATCCAAGGACAGCTCTGTTCTTGAAAATGTTGATAATGGAGGAAGACATCAAGGCATTCTTGGCAGTCTTTGACTGGTATGACCACCGTAAAGGCTGGCATATGAGTAACTGGATTAGAGTCCTCTCAACTCAGCTTACTTGTAAACTTTTCAAAAATCATCATGGTTGTGGAAGGAACTAATTATTAGGACTATGAAAAATAAAGAAAACATTGTTAGCTCACGCGGTGTTACAGCTGAGACAAATGCAAAATTTTATAGATGGGTATTTTCTGCTATACAATGGTGAGATCTCAGTTATGTGATATAAAACATGTAGTTAAACTGTGGTTAGAGTGTAAGAGCCAACATATAAAACATAAAATATAGAATATCAAAAATCTTAGTCATTAGTAAATTTAAAATATATTTTGCTGCTGCTATGTGAAAGCGGGTGTTGCAAAGTGGCCCTAAAGGTATTGAAAATGCTCTGGTGGAGCAATTGTTATGCAACAAAAGTATGTTTAAAAGCTTCCTAAAACTATAGAGAAGGATGTTTCAAATTCTGTTAACAGACAGCAATCATCAACTGTAGGCACCCTCTGTTACAAATCTGAAAAAAAGAGGCTAAATGTTTGTACTAGTAATGGAATCATTTATATACCCATGAAAACTATACAAATTGCAAATCATGCTAGTAATGATGTTATGATGAACTGTCTGCAAGACATTTGCTGTTTAGATACAACAAAATTAATTAAGTCCAGTTTCTAAATTGATAAAAAGTAGCTGCAGAGATTGCTGCATTTGGACAGTGCTGTAATGCTTATAAAGTAATGATCTATGTGTAAAAAGAAGACCCTTACTAAACAAGTATTCAAAAAGTTATGCATTTATACAGAAAGGAAGCAGTATCACCCCACCCTGCAAAAAAATAAAAAAACAGAAACTGCGTCTAGGAAAAATAATTAATTCTGTTGCTGCAATTCTCGATCAAACACACAATCAAATAAAATGGAAAGATTTTCCCCATTTTAAGGATTTATTGATTCAGTGGGAAAAAGATATTCCTTTTGCTATTTCATCTTATCAGAGAGTGTGTGTGTGTGTGTGTGTGTGTGTGTGTGTGTGTGTGTGTGTGTGTGTGTGTGTGTGTGTGTGTGTGTGCGTGTGTGTGTGCAGAGGAGCCAGTAAGTCAAAAAACCTACAGATATACCTCTAACCCTAAAAAAAAGGAAGACAAACAATCACCAGATACACTAGTAAGAGAAAAGGAGTCTCACAAAGATCAAGAAGTAGAGTTGGAAAACCAGGAAGGTATAAAATGTTGCTAAGGCTAAAGACAGAAAAACCTGCAAATTTCCAAAATCCATTTAAAGCGACATACTAACACACACACGTGACAAGACAAAACAAAGAGAATAGCTCAATCACTAATAGGATATATTTCAAGAGAATGAAACTGAGAAGAATGGAAACTAAAACACGAGCAGAATTTTAAACTTTTTGTCAAGCTAAAATGACCCAAGAAATGGAAATGTTAAGCTGTAAATGAGTGTTTATGAGAAATTTATCAGTACGAAATACTTCTCTGGTGTAATAAAAGAGGAAGAAACTGTACCACCTCAGAGTAATAATCCCTTTTTCTTTAAGAGTAATACAAAAAAATAATTTAATACTCATGGCAATAGGTATCTGTATGCAAGGATGAAAGAAAAACTGAAACTAAGTTTTGTTATGAGATGCCTTTGCAGTGGGAGAGCAATCCAAAGATGGAAAACAACAATGGAAGGGTAGGGGCTACTCACACCGAGATGTAGGAAGAGTACTCCAAAGAAGGAAAGAAAGTGGTGTCTACTGAGACATATGATAAAATTGAACATATTCCTAATACAGGAATCCTAAAAAGAAAGAAAGTTGCCTGCATTAGGTTTATAAAGGCACATAACAAGAAAATATGAGTAAGGTGGAGACAACAAGTGACACTAGAGAATTTTGGTGTAAGCTGCCTTTCTTAGGAGATGAGTTAGACACTGAGATCCGAGTACCTGTACTGGAAGGAAAGAAGGCAATTCTGTCTCATGACAGACTGACTGCAGGGAATGTCTACAGTTGGCTGACCTCTAGGTAAACCTGATAAATTCTAAATAGGCATAATGGGAACATGACACTTTCAGCAGAGAAAATGAATATATTGTTAGAGTTGTAATGGAAGAAGCTGAACAAAATGATCTAATTTCCTACCTAAGTCTCTAGATACATAATGACTTATTATACAGAATATGTAAAGGCAGACAGTAAGTAAGTATCAAGTATCTATGCCCAATTTTAGAATCTTATTCATAAAGTTACCACATAATCATTTACTGGGAGGACACTCAGGAAAGGATGAAAGTAAAACACATATCTTAAAAAGGGTTTATTGGCCCAGAATAATGAAAGACGTTGACAACGTCTGAAGTGAGTGCCCTGAATACCAGGATTTCAAAAATCCTTTGATTGCAATACTTGTCACAGAGGTACCATTTGAATGTTTTTCTATGGACTTTGGTGGACCACTGGTAAAATTCAGCAATGGATTTAAATACATTTTTGGTTATGTGATGATCCTCCACATCTGAGCCAGTAATCAAAGAACCTCAGTCCTCATCATGGTTACCTGTGTGGAATGTTCACTGGAAGGATAACAGGTACACACCCAGCATTTCCAGATGCATCTTTCTGCATCAAGTACAATCAAGCACAATTTCCCTTAAGAGTGCATAGGGAACACAGTCAGTCTGGGGCTGGTTCCTCTCTTTCAGCAAATCCATAATAAGACTTCTCAATGGCACAGCTATACAGTTGAGATGTCAGCTGAGTGTCCAGGCCAAGACCTCCAGCACCCTCTCTGTCCAACCAGTGCTTCATGTCACTGCCCAAGTAGCTGACACACACACACACTCTTGTAAATTTGATTTACACACACACACACACACACACACACACACACACACACACACACACACACACACACACACACACACACACACACACACACACACACGCACACACACACCTGGGAATGGCTGGTGCAGATTTACTAGCTATGCCCTCTTCTGCCCAGACTATAAGGTAGTTACCACTGCTACCAGACACTCGTCTGCTGCCTTAAAGCCCTTACAAGGGTACCTAATATAGTGAGTGAAATTAATATTAATACAAATGGTAGTTTGACTAAGAGCAAGGCTATTAGGAGTGGCTCACACAGTGTCACCAAATGAATTTGTAAATACTCTCAAAACTTAAATATCTCTACAAAGATCAGCCACAATAAAAGGTTTAAATATATTTAATAATAAATAATAAAAGGCAATACTAAATATCTATTCACAGTGACATCAGAGTTCAAAATCAGAGGAACTATTTAACAGTGAAGGACAGACATAGACAAATAAATACAAACAATGCCTAAACCAAGCTTCACTATAATCCTGACTAAATCTAAGAGAATCACTATTCCCTACTTACTTAATAGAACAAGGCAGATGATGTGGTGAATGGTCCTTCTTGTTGTCAGGCCTAAGACAGAATACAGAATGCTCAGTCTCACTAAGAGACTTCTCAAAATAATATCTAAAATATAATATTTGGGATAACTTTCAGAATTACATCACTTCTGCTCATCTGACTTCTAGTTTCCATGCAACCCCCCCCCCCCAATTGCTGGAAGCTGGCGGGATATAGCACTTACCTGTAAAAATGCACACACAAGGGCTTTTGCTCAGATCTGTGGCAAGTACTGGAAGTCATAAAACAATTGCATACCTCCACGCTTCAAGAGTAGTAATTAGTTCACCTCAAAGAAATACAGAAAACTTTCGAGTACAGACTTTGTGTTTCTGACTGCATTGAAACCTGTGAGATAGCATCTTTACGGCCTAGCCCATAAAGTGATTTAATTTCAGATATATTTTAACGTTTGCTGTACTGAGATTAACCTCCTGTCTTCCATTGTCCTCTGGTAATGCATTACAGCCGAGTGCACCTCCAGATGTTTCTGCGGTTATCTCTGACTGCACCTCTAGGAGTCAAATATTGCTTGTTCATATTTTCATTAATAATTCCAAAACCATGCTATGTAAAAGGTATTAGAATATTTTATCTTGAAGCATACATGATGGCAAACACAATTGTGTTGATATTTGACCTCTGTTAATGTGTATTTGTTAGAACATAAAGGTGATAACTTCATTTTTAAAGGCTCAAGCCCCACCCACTGGGAGTTAAAGGTACACACTCAAAAGAGCTGTACTGGAGGGAAAGAGTTGAAACATATACATTTAAACAGTTACAATAGTGCATGTATATTTATGTTCTCGCCAGTAGGGCACACTGTGGATGCATTTCAAACACAAGCACTTTACAAATACCTTTTAAGCACACACATCTGTACAAGTCAATTTGATATACATATGACATACAGTTCTAATACATTTCTAACACAATGCATCTTGTATAAATCAATTTGATATTCACAAATGACATATAATTATTTATAAAATTCCAGCTAGCTGTGCTGGAAGTACCTCCTATCATCACAGGTTATTTTTGACATTATGTGATTTTAAGATTGGGTTTTAAATTTACTTCATGCTTTATCATTTATTTTCTGATGGAGTTCTAAATAAAGAGAGGACGAAAGTATTACAATTCACTGTAAGTCTCCAGCTTGAGGTCATTTTAATAGAACTGGTTGTTTTGTTTTATGAAGTTTCAAGTTTCTATCTAGCATTCTGTTGTTGGTTTACCTAAGAAAATACTTGCAGTCAAGTGTACTCCCAACTATTTCCAGAATAATTCAACAACCATGCCAATGCTTTAAATTTTAACAATTCAAAAAATCAGTGTATCATTACTAGTCAGTTAAGTTAGTGGAGCATTTTAAGTGAATATTAAAGTCATTGTTGATAAAACTTATTGAGGAAAATGGTTAAAACTGGGAAAAAATAATACCATAATTGCTCTTTGCTATTAGAAAAGTACCATACCCCTCAAAATGGTCATCTTTCTGAGTTGTGATATGGTATGTGCCCTCATGGTCTGCTAGATATCTAGAGATAAACATGGAAAGAAGATGAAACCCCATTTTAAAGTGTCTTTAAAGCAGTATATGAAGATAGGATAGGCTGCAAGTAGTAACATCCATTGTAAAGGAAGACACAGAAGGGATTAGGCCACACTACAATTCATGGGTGAAAGAATTCAAAGCTGGATACCAACAGTTAGTGTGCTTGTCTCAGCAGAAAACACACTTTTGGCTAAATGGGGGGGGGTCTTTTAAAATAATAGAAAATGTAAATGATGTACATCACATGGCTAAACAGATGGGTAATATAAGATCAGAACAAATATACCATATCAATGTCCTGAAGTAATGTAAAGAAGTGCAAAACCCCTGTAGTTAGAATAGCAACAAATACTAATAGATCTGAAGAAAGAAAGATGACTTCTTTATCTGCATTTCAGGTAGATGACATGCTAAGTCAAAGAAACAAAAGATAAGGGAGTTTCTATTCAGAAACATGAAAGTGTTTTCAGAATTACTTGACAGAAAGGACCTGATCCAACACCAAATTTATACCATTTCAAGGGGAAAAGTTTGACTTAATACCATACTGAATACCAGATTCTCAGAATAAGGATATTTAAGAAGTACAAAATGTTTAAGATGGTGTAAGAGGGGAGTCAAAAAGAGAATAGAACAGCTCTATAGTGCTAGTCCCAAAGCCTGCTTGAGCAGACAGGTTTTGTAATGATTTTTAGGAAGATGAAAGCATTTTAAAACTTGACAGCTATCCAATACATGGAGTTGATGAGCTAACAGAAATGTTGGGGAAGGCAAGATTCTTGACAATATCTAATCTAAGAGAGGGGTACTGGCCAATCCTTCTAAAAGTTGAAACCAAAGAAAAGATAGCTTTTTCTTGTTTTTCATTTACTCCACAAAGCTAACCATCAGCTGCCATCAGCTTGTCTCCTTGTTCATCTGCTCTAAACAGCCCACCTTAGCCTCTCCTGGATTAAACACAACCCATGTTTGGGGCCAATGAGAAGATAGAGGGCACTTGTATAGCATCATACTGCTGCCAAGGACAATGACCTAATTCACAACCCATCACTGCAGCCCTGCCAGCTCCATGATCCACTATCACTGCCCTTAGCTGGGTTTTTTTTTTTTGGAACTTGCATTGCTTTCCTACTTCTCACCATGTCTCTCAGCCACTCCGTTTCACTCAAGATTATAATCAATGGGGCGTGGCCAAGGATGAACACAGGATAGCAGCAGATTTCTTCAGCTCCACCAATTTCATTACACTGACAGGAATTAATTACTTAAAAAAATAATTTTTGAAGTAATTTTCTTTCTAAATATGTTTGTTTTATATAGTTCTTGAACTATATCTAAAAAAGAAAGGGAATTTTAACAATATTCCTGTCAGAAATCACTTTGGAAATTTTCCTGTCAGTTTATCAGTCTGAAATGAGTTCCAGTAAGACAAATTCTCAAGACTCCAGCATCAAGAAAGAACTTCAGTCTCTGATAACTATAATCCAGCAACTTACTGCTAAGATGGATAAAATGGATACTAAAATAGACACCTTCATAGAAAAACTACAAAACAAATAGACTTGTTACATATAGACCTGCAACAACAGAAGATCCAGATGACAGGCATAGAAGAAGCTGTGAATGACATGGAAAATAGAATCCAAGAAGAGGAAATCAACATTGAGTTTCTGCAGAAACAAAATACACATTTACAAACAAAGCTGGATGACCTGGAAAATAGATCTAGGCAATAACATTAGGATTTTTGGACTGCCAGAAAATATTGAAGGTAACAATATTACTTTTTTAACAACATGGCTCCCTAAAACTTTAGACTTACCAGAAGCATTCTCTTTTGGTATCGAAAGAGCACATAGATCTATAGCTAATACTAACTGTAACAAAAACTATCCTAGATCAGTTATAGTTAGATTTCTATCATCTTTTGATAAAGAGATGGTTCTTAAATCTGCTTGGGCTAAAGCTCCTGTTAAGATTAATGAGACAACTGTGCATTTTGACAATGACTATTCTTCCATGGTAATTGCTAAAACAAAAGTTTTTCTGCCACTAATAAGGGAGCTTAAAAAAGCACAGTTTAAAACATACCTTCTGTTTCCTGCCAAGCTTAAAATCTTCCTTCCTGATGGTCCTAAAATTTTTGATGACTTAGACTCTGTTTTACTGTTTATCAAAAAAAATAAGATTTTGGATAAAATAGAGGAAATGGAATGGGCTAGTCCTTCATTAAAGAGACTGGCAACTGAAACTTCGTGGAAGACTTCAGAGAAGAAGAAGAGACTAAAAACAAATGATTTGTTCTATGTTTTTTTCTCTCATCATTTTATTTCATTATTAATCTTTTTAAATATAGTTCCTGCATTTCCAGAAAGCCACAAATATTCTGAAAAGATTTAATCAAAGTTATTCTCTGTGTGCAAAGAAATGTTTTGTTTCATAACCAGTCAAAATATCTGAAGAACTAATAACAAGCTATGATTCAATTTGTTTCTCTTTCTGAAAAAGAGAAGTAAGTAAAGTAATTTGATACATTTTTTTCTTTCTCTTTTTTTTTTCTTCTCCTTTTCTTCTTTTCTTTGTTTAAATAATGACATTCTATTTAGATTATGTAGTGGGTAAAGGGTGGGGAGGGCAGAGAGAAGAGTAATGAAAATATGATTAATAGAATAATAACATATTTATTCCTTGTAAAAAGTTTATATGTTCTTCAAATGCTATTCATAATTATACTTTCTTGATTATACTGCTTATGCTTGTTTGTAAATAATCTGTCATGCTTTAACTAATAATAATTAGAACTAAATAATAGTAAATAATATGTTTTATTTTTAACTCTATTAATATAAACAGTAAGTAATATTCCATTGTATATACTTCTTATAGCTTTCTCTTACATTTTTTTATTTCTGCCTTACACTCTTTTATTTTCTACTCTCTTTTTCTTTTCTTTATTAATATATAGAAATGCTTCTGATCATATAGACACAGTAAATAATAAGATTTGCATAAAAATTGAGTTGGGACAAAAATATTGAGTTTTATTACTTATTAATAACTTTGGGCTTAATTTCACTTACATAGAGGCTGTAATAACCTGTAAAATACATTGTGAAGGTTTTGTCATGTTTAGATGCATTTACGCTGCTAAATGAATGTTTGTCACTAGTTTTTAATAAGTTTCCCGCCAAAATGTTAAGGGAGACAATCTGGGATGTGGGCTGTCTCATGCACAGTGTCCATGAGCTACTTCAAAAGCTTCAACTCTCAGAATTCTCACAGAGAAGCTGAAAGCAGTCAGTCTAACCTTTGACCTAGATATCACACTGACACATCACAGATTCAGGAAGAACACTCTACCAGGAAGTAGAACTGATGCAAATGCGACTATGTGAAGGAAAATGAACTCTTTAACATCTAAATGTGAGTTATTTTATATAATTACTTAAATATCTATGTTATAATTCATAAAATATGTCAGTTATAATGAGTTTAAATGATGCAGTTTCTTGTAGTAAGTAAATGTCTTATTTTAGAAGGCATAGAAAATGAAACATTTATTCAAGTGTTTTTGAAAATCTACTTAACAGCAGCATAATAATCTGTGTTAACAACTTATGTTCCAAACATATACATTACTATAACTCATTTAATTCATCTGATTGACAAGCATAAATAATTTTATAACTCTATTCTGGAAGAAATTGTCATGTGATATATTATAAAGCAGTAGTATAGCATGGTTGTAAAATCTGGTTACTAAAATGTGTTTGCTGTGCATTATTTTGTATGAAGCAGACAGATTTATTGTAGGGACAGCAAGTAGGATAGTGCTCAGCAAGGACACAACTCAGTGAGATCAGATATATATATATATATATATATATGTGTGTGTGTGTGTGTGTGTGTGTGTGTGTGTGTGTGTGTGTGTGTGTGTGTGTGTGTGTGTGTGTGTGTGTGTGTGTGTGTGTGTGTGTGTGTATGTATGTGTGTGTGTGTGTGTGTGTGTATGTGTGTGTGTGTGTGTGTGTGTGTGTGTGTGTGTATATATATATATATATATATATATATATATATATATATATATATATGTATGTGTGTGTGTGTGTGTGTGTGTGTATATATATATATATATATATATATATATATATATGTGTGTGTGTGTGTATATATATATATATATATATATATATATGTGTGTGTGTGTGTGTGTATGTGTGTGTGTTTGTGTGTGTATATATATATATATATATATATATATATATATATATATGTGTGTGTGTGTGTATGTGTGTGTGTGTGTGTGTGTGTGTGTGTATATATATATATATATATATATGTGTGTGTGATGGCTTCTTTTTTTTTTTTTTTTTTTTTTACAATAATGCAAGTGTTTCTGAGAATCTGCATAACCATGCAGTATGATTTATAACAATTTCTATAAATACAATATTTTATTCTATTGACAATAATGAGTATGAGTAAAATGCTCATATACAAGCAATACAAGGTTTTTTTTGGAAGCTGTTTACTGCATTTACATGACAGAAAATAGATGCATCTTAATATATGTAATGTCTGAATAATATTAGCCAAAGTTTTTGATTTAAATGAATGTTAGAACTTATTTTCTCTCCTCTTGATTTCTAACATCAAGATTATTTGAATGCTATTTGAATACAAGTGCTTTATATTACATAGATGTATATAGTAGTATGAACAGTTTAAAAAAAAAAAAAAAGTTTATTTTAGTTTATATGATGCTGTTTTACCAAATGTGTAGTCTTGTCTTGCTAGATAATTGAACTGAAAACTGTTAACCTCAGTTAAATACAACTAGTATTAAATTGATAAGGTGGTAGCTGAGGTACTGCTGCTTAGGGTAGGGGGTTAACTTGAGCGGTAAATACTACTCTAAGTTGGAGTTTATAACTCCAGGCTGGATGCAAGGTTTAATCCTTACATTATTTTCACTTGTTCATTGTTATATGTATATAGTTTTGACATCCACAATATATTTTGTACACTCATTGTCACTACAAACAAAATTGAATCCTATACAAAATCCCATAAGAGATTCAATAAATACAGCTATATTTAAAGGTACACCTAAAGGAGGAGATGTAACATTACTTATCTTGTTATTTGTTATTTTGATCATAAGATTCTTAAGTTTTAAAAATGCCAAATGACATCTTTAAAAGGAATTTCTTTAAACATTAATGGATTGAATAATCCATGTAAAAGGGCAAGCCTAATAAGATACATTAATTTACATAAGGCCAACTTAGTCTTCCTGCAAGAAACCCATCTCTTGAAAAAGATATTGATAAACTAGCCACAAACAAATATACAGTATTGGTTAGTTCAGAGCACACTCAGAAAAAAAGAGGAGTGGCTATTTTATGGAATAAAAGTATGTCCATTCCTAAAACCATTAAGTCTTATCAGGATGACAAAGGAATGTTTTGTATGGTTACAATACAAATTAACGGGAAGACTTACACTTTAATTAATGTATATTGGATACCTGGAATTGGTATTAATACAGTGAAACATCATCTTGATAAGATGATATCATTCTCTATAGGAGATATTATTTTAGCTGGTGACTTTAATTGTATACTACATGAAAGTGATACTACCACTATAGGAAAAAGAAGAATTACATCTAATGCAAAACATTTAAATGATTTTGCTAATTCTTATCATTTGAATGATATCAATAATCAGATAGATTCAAAATCATTACCATACACCTTTTTTCTAACAGATACAAAACTTATTCAAAAATAGATAGGGTCTTTATTTCTAACCAGATGGTAACAGATTTAATTAATTCCAAAATCATTTCATGTCCTATATCTGATCATAATTCAATTGTTTTTGAATTCATGATAAAAATACTCATAATGTTCAGATCAAAAGGATACCAGCATACTTAACTCAACTAAAAGACTATAAAGAATATATATTTTCAGAAGTAAAACATTTTTTAGACATAAATAATACTCCTGAAGTCTCCATTGTCTACGTTTGGGATGCCTTAAAATCATATCTATATGGGCAAAGTATCAGATGGTATAATAATAAAAGGAAATCTTGGGATAAGGAATTGTTAGATATTCAGAGTAAATTAGACTCTTATAAACATAATAATAAAGAAAATATTATGGACAAGAAAGTTATTGAAGAAATAAACAAACTAAATGAGAAATACAAAGAAATTTTAACTCATAAAGTTAAAATAACTTTAGAGAAATACAAGTTTTTGTCTTATTCAATAAGCCCCAAATATTTACATAGACTTAAAAATAAAACAAAAAGGTTGAATAAAGAAAACCATATCAAAGAAATCCTTTCTCTAAGACAAAAGAAGAATGTTTCTAGTATACCAGAAATACTAGATGAATTTAGAAATCACTTTCACAAAATTAACCATAATAACATTAACATGGAACCTAAAGATAAAATAAAGGAGTTTATAACCACAAACATGAATAAAAAGCAATAAACAACAGATTAAACTATTGGACAAAAGTATTTCATATACAGAGGTTATTACACAAATAAATAAGCTTAAATCAAACAAAGCACCGGCTAACGATGATATTATACCAGAGTTATAAAAAATCTTCTCTAAAAGTACATATTCATTAATAAATAATGTTTTATTTTGGCCCAAACTGAGTTAATAACCCCCATCTTGGCAATATACATTTATTTCGCCAATTTTAAAACCTAATAAAGATCCAACTAGATGTACTTCATATCGACCCATCTCATTACTTAATGTTGATTATAAAATGTTTATGAGTATTTTTGCTGATAGACTGAAGACAATCATCCCCGGCATTATAGATATAGATCAGACAGGCTTCATTGTAAATAGAAATACTTTTGATAATATAAGAAGAACTTTAACATTAATTGATTTTGCAAATAGGAAAAAGAAAGATTTAACACTTATTAGTCTTGATATAAGTTCAGCATTTGATTCAGTAAGTTGGGACTATCTGTTTACCTTATTAAAGTGCACAAAGTTCTCAGATGCATTTGTAAATCTAATTGAGCATTTATACAAAGGAACTTTGGCTTATATTAAGGTAGGAACATATGTTTCACAAAAATACCCATTTTAAAGGTACAAAACAAGGATGTCCACTTTCTCCACTATTATTCACTTTAGTAATGGAGCCTTGGGCTAATTTGATCAGAAACAGTACTGACATAGAGGGTTTTGAAATAGATGAAAATATAACATCCAAAACTCAACTTTTTGCAGATGATATTCTAATTACATCAGCAGGATCTAATTCTTCTATGCAGTCTCTATTTGATAAAATGATGAATTTTAAAAGTATTTCTGGTTTAATATTCAATGAAGAAAAAACTAAAATACTACCTATATATACACGAAAAAATATTCTCATTAGTGATTTTACTAAATATGTACCCAATTCAGGTCAGATGACTTATTTAGATATAATACTATCTAAAGATATTAAATCTATTATATATAATAATTATAATACCTGTTTTTTAATATACAAAACCTTTTTAATACCTGGAATAATATAGGTTCATAGGTTCATAGGTTTATACTAGGCTATCTGCCCTAAGGCATTTATAAGCCTAGCCCAAATTTTTTGTGGCTTACGCCACCCCTTATATGAAAAAATACTGTGCCCATTAGTTTGTTGTGCCTCTGTCCAGCAGTGACACAGAGATGATTCCCGGGGTAAACCTACGATCTCCCATCCACAGGTCTAGATTTCTCTTGAACAGAGTCAGCGAGGTGCTCTGCCTCACATGGACCGATTTTATTCCACAGCATAGGAGTCTCTGAGTGATAAATCTATCCCTCCAGCACGTCCTATTTATATCTGTGCTAAGGTTTAAGTCGCTTGCTCTAGTGGTTTTGGTGGATTTGGATTTTTTGAGGTGGAGCATGTCCATTAATTCCGGGTTGGACATGGCCTTGTATGTCAGGCACATGTCACCTCTGAGCAGACGGTATGCGACTGAATAGAGCTGGAGTTTCTTCAATCTGGCAGCATATGACAGATTTTGGAGTCCCTTTATCCTTTTGGTGAGGAACTTTTGGGGTCTCTCCAATTATCAGGAATTTGGATGGTTGTAAAATCAATGGGGTTAAATATAGAGCCAGGGAATTCTATAATTGCAACTCAACGGGGGTTGTGTATATTATAGGATGTGGATGTGAGAGGCAGAATTGGTATGTAGGACAAACCACTAGAAGGGTGAAATTAAGGATTTTGGAACACCTGGGTGATATAAGGCATAAGAGAATGGAGAGCCCAGTAGGAAAGCATTTTTTGGATAAACATGGGGGGGTTCCAGAAGGATTTGTTTATAGTGTTTTAGGTAGACCCAATGTGTGTGGAAATGAAGCAATTTTTCGTGAGAAACTACTTTTGATGGAGTCAAGGTTCATTCTTAATTTGAAAACCATTTTTCCAAATGGGATGAACATGGAGGTTTAATATGTTTGTGATATAAGTAACATTCTTACAGTATTTGGATTATAAACAATGCTCATAGTAAAGGCAGTTCATGTAAATGTTCTCACATACTTCTCAATGTTGTCTAATAATTTAAATGTGATTATGTAAATGGCTTGTAAGGTTAACATTGTGTCAAAAACAGGTATACAATTTCATTGTTGGTATTTATATATATGTTCATAGTACTAAAATGAAAGTTATTTATTATTATGTCACATAGAAATGTCAAGTCTGCTTTAAGTAGCAATGAAACTATGGTAATTAATTAATAATAATATGGTGCAACAATTATTTAATTAAAGATTTGTATAAAAATGGGTGGAGCACTTAGTAAAAAATGTATTCCAGGAGAAGGCGAAGGCCGAGGTACCAGAATAAAAAAGAAGTATTGCAGCAGTTGGTGTTCTCTTTTTGTATTCTACATGTTTCCTTGGTGAAGTAGTGGAGGATTTGTATGTATTTTCGATATCATGTCGGTGGACACTGACTCTACCATCCATTTGGGTGCACCATTGCTACAGCCTGTAAATTTGGCATCTTTATGGAAGGAAAGAGAGGAGAAAATGGCTAACAATGATCCTTGGGAGAGCCTAAGTATTGATTTTTCTGAGAGGTATGTTGAGTTGGAGAGAGCATTGATAAAAGAAGTCACTACATTTTATGACCTAAAATTATTGGAAAAATATGTAAAGACCAATATTACTCCAAGGGGTCTTAGAGTGGAACGGTTACCAGCTTTCGAATTTGCAGAAGATGAATTGGATTTGTCTGCAGAGTGGAAGGACATTTCATTGAAGTGTACGTTGGGCTGGCTTGCAGTGTTGATAAAAAGAAATGAGAGAACTTTGAGCAGAACTCGTAATTCCATCCTGCTTTTGCAGGAAAAGCTCATTGAAGAAAGTTCAGTGACTGTATTTAATAAAAATATGGATGAAATTAAAAGCAGAGTGTCCAAAATAGAGTCGGAGGTGATTACAAGAAAGAAGAAGAAATATCTTCGTGATACTAAAGACCATGAAACAGGTAAACTGTTTTCATGGCAATACAGCTTTAAGAAAAGGCGTGGAGCAGTTCGTGACGTCACCAGGGGTTCCAGGTCTGTTGGCGGTGGTGAAACTTCGGCGTCTTCAGCAGACGAGTCGAGCAGCAGGAAAAGTGTGTCGTTTGAGAGTCTAAATGCAGAACAGGACTCTAATGCAAGAGTTACCGGAATTAGTGATGCAGTAAGTGAAACGGATCAATCGGCAGCACAGCAGAAGGGGAGAGGTCGCCGATTTCAAAACAAAGGGAGAAGGAGGTGAAATAGTCGCAGGCCTTGGAGGGCAAGGAACTATTTCTACAAAGATTGTTTTCCAGAGGACGAGAGGGGTTCAGCGAGACCAACAGGACGTGCACAGTGTTTAATGAATATAAGAAGCAGTCCTTTTTCCAGTAATGAGGTTTCTTTTCAGCATTTTTTGAATGCAGAAGTTGTGGACACTGGTGGAGGTGAGAAATATAATGTAATTAATATTTCTGATTTGAATCTATCTAAGAGTGCCAGACAAGTTTTATATAAAGGCACTAAATTTGTACCTGTAAGTTTCCCTTCTCTAGCAGATATTTCCTTGGAAATTAAACAGTTTTGTAGAAAATTGTTTTTGAGGGAATATTTTGCTGTTCAAAATAGTTTCAAGCATAAATATGATTGTAATATCACTGCTCCATTGATTAATAATTTAAACAATATTGATGAAAATGTGTCTCTTTTGGAAAATTTAGATGAGTCTCTGTTAAATCTTACACTGCATGAAAATGATTTAGTGGATATATATGCACAAGATGAAGTGTGTGAGAATGGGGGGGGGTTTTCCTTCAACACAGGGTATGGTAGACTGACGGTTCCCCATTTAAACTGCAAGAGTGATTTCATGCCACCCAGAAGGAATTTAGTTATTAGTGTATTTGAAAAAACACTATTGAATACTTTGGGAGAAGAGTATGCAAGGTTTTGTGGACAGGAAAGAAAGTATAATTTGGAAAAGGATGAATGGAAAGCTTTATGTGAGTTAAAAAGCATGAATAGAAAGTATGTATTCACCCAAGCAGACAAAGGTGGGAACTGGGTAGTACTTACCAGAGATAAATACAATTCCATGGCTTTGGAACTGTTGAATGAGACTAATATTTATGTAGAGTTACCCCTTAATCCAATGAGAGAATACAACATGTTATTATTGGAAATATTGGAAAGGGGTGAGCGGCTGGGTTTTTTATCCCCAGGGGATGTGAAAAGGTTACATATCAAGAATCCTCTAGCGGCCAGATTTTTTACCATCCCTAAGGTACATAAAAATCTTATGGATCCACCTGGACGTCCTATAGTTTCAGGAAAAGGAGGATACCTTCAAAATGTAGGAATACTTTTGGATTCGCTGTTAAAGGGATATCTGGAGAGAGTACAATCTCATGTTAAGAATAGTGAAGAGGTGTGTTCTAAGGTTACTAATATAGCATGGGATGAGGATTTTTATTGGGCTAGTATAGATGTCAAATCTTTATATACTAGCATCAGTAAGTGGCATGGTCTAAAGGCAGTGGAGAAAATGCTAGGAGATGGACCTAGAACTTTTTTCATTATCAGTCTGTTGGATTTCTGTCTCACACACAATTGTTTTGAATTTGAGGGAAAATATTTTTTGCAGAAAGAGGGCACGGCCATGGGGGCAGCTTTTGCGCCCTCATATGCAATACTGTTTATGGCCCATTTTGAAAACAGTTATATTTATCCCTCTGTCTTCTATAGAAATAAGGTAGTCAAATATATGAGATTTATTGATGACCTTTTATTTTTATGTAGAGGTGCACCAGAGGAGTTTAATAATTTTGTGTTTGAGTTGAGGCAGAATGATTGGGGCTTAGATTTCACCAGTAACATAGGGGGAAGATCTATCCAGTATTTGGATATAGAAATCTATGTGAGTCAGGAAAATATAATTCAATATAAACCTTTTTATAAGGAGACTGCAGCAGAGAATTTTCTCCATGCCTCTAGCATGCACAGTGATTCCTTGATTGAATCTCTCCCATTTGGTGAATTTAAAAGAATAGGAAGACACATCTCAGAAAAAAAGTTAATATCAGTAGAATTCAATAAAGTGGAAAGAAAACTTTTGGAGAGAGGGTATTCCGTTATGAGCATAAAAAAAGCTAGAAGAAGGGTGGAAGATGAATTGGGCATAGTTGGAAGGCCCAGGAAGAAAGTTAGATTCAAAGGGGTGGGATTATATGAAGACCGTGACATTCAGTGCAAAGGCAATAGTGGATTCAAGGAATTAGATGAAAAAATATTTTTTGTAACCAAATTCTCTCATTTTTCTCAAACTTTAAAAGAACTAGTGGATAGATTCTGGCCAATTATTTGTGAAGATGACAAAATTGGAATGCTTTTTCCATCCCGGGTAACCTTTTCCTATAAAAGATATTCTAACCTCAGGGAAATTCTAAATTCCAGAAATAAGGAAAAAAAGAATGAAGGTGAGAGAAGGGGCTCATTTAGATGTGGAAAATGTAAAGTGTGTGAGTTAATCAGGAATTTGGATGGTTGTAAAATCAATGGGGTTAAATATAGAGCCAGGGAATTCTATAATTGCAACTCAACGGGGGTTGTGTATATTATAGGATGTGGATGTGAGAGGCAGAATTGGTATGTAGGACAAACCACTAGAAGGGTGAAATTAAGGATTTTGGAACACCTGGGTGATATAAGGCATAAGAGAATGGAGAGCCCAGTAGGAAAGCATTTTTTGGATAAACATGGGGGGGTTCCAGAAGGATTTGTTTATAGTGTTTTAGGTAGACCCAATGTGTGTGGAAATGAAGCAATTTTTCGTGAGAAACTACTTTGATGGAGTCAAGGTTCATTCTTAATTTGAAAACCATTTTTCCAAATGGGATGAACATGGAGGTTTAATATGTTTGTGATATAAGTAACATTCTTACAGTATTTGGATTATAAACAATGCTCATAGTAAAGGCAGTTCATGTAAATGTTCTCACATACTTCTCAATGTTGTCTAATAATTTAAATGTGATTATGTAAATGGCTTGTAAGGTTAACATTGTGTCAAAAACAGGTATACAATTTCATTGTTGGTATTTATATATATGTTCATAGTACTAAAATGAAAGTTATTTATTATTATGTCACATAGAAATGTCAAGTCTGCTTTAAGTAGCAATGAAACTATGGTAATTAATTAATAATAATATGGTGCAACAATTATTTAATTAAAGATTTGTATAAAAATGGGTGGAGCACTTAGTAAAAAATGTATTCCAGGAGAAGGCGAAGGCCGAGGTACCAGAATAAAAAAGAAGTATTGCAGCAGTTGGTGTTCTCTTTTTGTATTCTACACGTCTCTCCAATTGCTGCAGATGTCGGGTGAGATACATCCCGAATGGGGCATTGTACTCTATCATTGGTCTGATAAGTGAAGAGTACAGGGGAACAATGACCTCACTAGATCTGGATGTGAATCCCTTCATGATCAGGTGGGCAATGTAGAAGGTCTTTCTAACCACTTTAGCAACGTGATTGTCAAAAGAAAGGCCACTGTCAACCTGGGTCCCCAGGTCCCTGATAACCTCTTCTGTGCTTAGTGGATTGCCACCTATATGGTAGCCTGGGGTTACCTTGTTTTTCCCAAAGGGTATGACTATACATTTTTTGGCGTTTAACTTCAGGCCATGGCTCTGGCACCAGCTATCTGTTTCCGTGAGTCCCTTCTGAAGGATATCCGTGTCCGATGCACTTTCCACTATGGCGCCCAGTTTGCAGTCGTCTGCAAACTTTGTCAGCCAAAGTCCTCCCATGTTGGCCTGTACTTCTGAGAAGTAGATGCCAAACAATAGGGGGCCAAGGACCAAGCCCTGTGGGACACCACTTGTGACCGGCTTGGAGTCTGACATAGCGCCAGCAACTCTAACCCTGTGGGTTCTGTCCTTAAGCCAGTTTGCAACCCATCTTGTGACATATGGGTTTACATTTAAGCTGGTAAGTTTTTCTACAATACCTGAGTGGGGTATTGTGCCGAAAGCCTTTGCAAGGTCAAGGTAGGCTGTATGGACTGCCTTTCCCTCATCAATGGCCTTGGTGACTGTTTCGAAGAAGTCGACCAAGTTCAAAAGGCATGATCTTCCCTTGACAAAGCCAAACTGGGTCGGGTCCAATGTCCGCAAGTCCCCTATATCTTTGTTTATGAGCTCCATTATGATCCTCTCCATAGCTTTGCAGACTAGACTTGTTAAGCTTATGGGGCGGTAATTACCAGGGTCCGTGGGCGCCGCCTTTGTGGAGTGGGACCACAGTTGCCGTGACGCCACTCCTTGGGCACGTATCCTGTGGTAAGGCTGAGATTAAACAGCTGCCTTATGTGCGGGTTTAATTCCTCATTTAGCTCGTGTAGCACACAGCCGGGCACACCATCCGGTCCCATTGATGCTGTGTTTTTAGCTTTAGAGAGAGCAGCTTTCACCTGCGCATTTGAGATGTCCGGGAGGCTACACTCGGCTGGGATAGTTATCTCTCCTTTAGGGGAGAGGGGTGAAGTTTCCACTGAACCTGTCTGCCAGTATGTTGGCAATGTCTGTGGATTCAGTGATTTTTGTATCATTTTGGACTAATTCTGAGCATATCTGGGAGTTTCCACCCAGGTTCCTAACATAGCTGAAAAAGGTCTTATGATTGTCCTTTGAATCCATGGCAATTTTTCTCTCAAAATTGGCCTTAGTTGATTTTATGAGCGCTCGTATTTTTTTACTAATAATGATCAGGGTGACTTTCCCTTTTTGGATTTTGTTCTATCATGTAATAGCTTTCTCCTCTTATTGTAAAGTTTGTTAATGGCTGGGGTCCACCAGACTGGACATTTACCCTTTGTGGAAAGAGTCTTGGTTTTATTTGGGATTGCCTGATCCATGCAGTCCTGGAGGTGTTCATAGAAGGCATTTGTAAGGGCTTCCGCAGCTTGGGTTGTGGTTTCCACTGGCTCAGGGGCCTTGAAGGATACCACACCAGTCTTGAGTAGTGTGAAGTTTGCTTTAGAAGTTCTTCACTATGGTCTTTTGTTTGGGGTGGGCGGGATGTGGATTTCCAGTGAGATTAGTTTATGATCAGATCTCACCAATGAGGGATATACTTCCGGTGTGGAGCATTTTGTCCCCATGTTTGTGACAATGAGATCTAGTATATTTTCTCCTCTCCTGGGAACAGTGACTAGCTGTTCCATGGCATTTGAATTTATGAACTCCAGGAACCGTTGGGCTAGAAAGTTAGGGCTTGAGTAGTGTTCCCAGTCTATATTTGGGTAGTTGAAGTCACCCAATATGATGGTGTTTGGAGATACAGTTATACCCTCCAGTGTCTTCAGGAAGGCTGTGTGGGGTTCCTGAGTTTGAGAGGGTGGCCTGTAGCATGCTACAATTTGTAGAGCAGTTTTGCCTATGGTTAGTTGCACCTGGATGGTTTCCGAAGCTTCGTGCATTGCCACCAACCTGGAGGTGTGGGTATCCTTTATGAATATGGATACACCCCCTCCTTTTGTGGTGTGGTCCGGGTTTTGGGGCGAACGCATGATATGAGGTAAAACCTAATAGTGCCGGGGTGCTCTCAGGAGCCATGAACCAGGTTTCAGTTACAGCACAGACATCGATGTTCTCCATACTGAGAAGGGCCTCGAGTGCATGCATTTTGAGATTTAGACTTCTGGCATTGAGCAGCATTACCCTCAGTTTCTTCCCATTTTTTTTTCTAGGGTGGTAGGTTTAGAATTTGAGCCTTGCCTAAAAAGGCACTATGGGGTGGCAAGAGCCTTAGCCAATATCCCGAATCCCAGGGTGACAGGTGCAAGCCGTCCCTTGCAAAGCAGCGTGGCTTGTCAAGCATGTCATCCCAGGCAGACAGACACTGGATCCCCTTTGAATGACAGCAGACATTAAGCCAATTGTTAAAGCTGATCATCTTGTCTCTATATTGTGGCATCATTCTTGGTGAAGGAAGGATACTGCTCAGGGTTAGGGTCATACCTGCCTGGGCTACATAATCAGAGAGCTCCTCTATGTCTCTTTTCATGTAGTCCAGGGAGGCGTCTCAGGTCGCTCACACCAGCATGGACAATGACTGTGTCATATTTGTACTTGCCGTGGAGTGACCCAAGTGCTTGTGTTATGTGGCGGATTCTAGCGCCCGATAGGCAGCTCACTGTGACCCTCTCCTTGCTCAGCCTGGTGAGTGGGACGTCAGTGTGTCTGACTATGGAGTCACCTATGACAAGTATGTTTGGTGTTGTATTTGGCCTTAAGGGCTGTGACTGCTTTGCACACTGCTTTTGTGGTTTATGTGTTGCTTGTGGGGTGTCTTGAGGTAGCAGTTGTTTGGGTGTCTGCTTTGGAGGCCTCTGCTGTTTAGGTAAATTTTACTCAGAGCCTCGAGTATGTCTTTGTGTGTTTATGTGTTTGATTCAGTGGAGTGGTAGCATTATGTGAGGCTGGTTTTGTGGTGTGTGTAGTTGCCTTCTCCTCCTGTCTGGTCTTGCCAGTCCTGAGTTGAGAGAGCTCAGCCTCCAGTTTGGCTAAATAGCTGCATCTCGCAAGTATTTGTGTTATGTGGGAGGAGGAGAGGGTTGTCTGTGTACATGAGGCAGTTATAACATTGCCTCAAGATTCCCAGATTCACCAGCTGGACCAGAGAGGAGATTGACAACTGACCTTTGGACATGCTAGAATAATATTGGGAAATCCTTAATTGAAAACAAGGGCCAGTGGGGAGTGAGGGTGTAGTGCTTTTAATTTTTAGTGCTGACTTATATATCCATGATATTTGTTAGTGATAAATCACCAAAAGGTGAAATATATAGACTGACAAAAGTAGGGAAGTAATGTATATGGGTATGGCAGGGCAGAAGACAAGAAAAAGGACCACCCCATACAGCTGGGCAATTGCCAATACCATAAATACTAGGTTAAGTATATAAAATACTTAGCTCGTAATTAGCAGTCAATTAAATACCAGTACCTCCAACTAAAGATTCTGTATATTATCATATACTAAACAAGTATCATAAATAGGTCTGTTAATGTCAACAGAACCAAATGATGAAAAAAATATAAAGTAGTGAGAAGGACAGTATTCGCATACCCAATATTGTTTAGTTAAAGCTAAGACCATTAGCTAAACATATAATATTCAACTGGGTATTTATATCCAAACTTGGGTATAGTATATATGCTTATTAATTATATCAAAGTGGAATGTACCCAGTATGTTCTTACAGCCAAATACGTCACAGCGGTAATTCCAAATAGCTGTATATACCAAGGAAAAGACTAAAGGTAGTTGGAACAAACGTGATCTAATATGACCAGAGCACCTCACTATATAAAAATAGATCTGGTATGTTATTTTGTTTGGTAGGTAACTGATCATTCAAAAATAAGTATCAGACCAAGAACAGAGGACAATATTACAGTAATCATAGATTGAACTATAAAGTTCCAAATCTAGAATAGAGCTTCCATCCAAGGAATCTATATGAGGTGTATTGGATACCACCTACCAATATTTAAATGGTCCCTGATATAAATCCTTACACATATATTAATTAATGCTTACTGTAATGTATCACCAAAATGTTCTGAGTATCAATAGACATACATTGACATAAGTTTCCATAAAAGTATATAATGTTCAACAACAATCTTTAAAAGGCCCTGATAAACCCTATCATAGATGAAACCATATAAGGATGTAAATAGAATAGCTCAAATACACTTCTTAAATGGGCTTGAAGCAATATTAGCCCAATACTATGCAGCTAAAATAGTATAAAAGCCATAAAATACACCTCAATATTGTAGCATCCTGCATGGTATAATAAATGTATTACAAACCTCAAATAATGATTTTAAATACATTTAAGTATGTTGTTAACGACTATATAACTTGTATGGTTTGAAGCACCAAAAATATATGCATAGTATCAAAGAATCACATATAAACCATAGAGTTTTCCATAAAATAGATAGACGTAGTGACATTTGTCAAAAATGACATGCATACACACTGAAAAATGAATTGGTTCAAATGTCAAGGACTAAAAGATGCAAAACAAGTAATATTACACTGTATAAACTTCACAATGTCCCAAATGACCATAGACATTATGTTATTGACCAGCTAGAGTCCTCAAACATACAAAAAATGGCGCATGTAGTCAAAAACCACGCCAGAAATACTGATGTATTGTCTTCACTTAGGTCAAATGTAAATCCAGTTGTAAGCAGTTTCACAAAGCGTCGTTGTAGCCCCAACACGTTACAAATGAACTGAAGGTTAGGATAGACGATAGTCGAAGAAAAGACCCAAAACGCATATAGATCCGAAAAAATGCCCGCTTATTCTTGGCCCCATAATTGTCAAATGATATATAGTTCCAAAAAACACACAACAGTATCTACGCTCAAATGAATCGCTTGTTAATAATCCCAAAATGAACGCTTTTTACCTGTAGTTGGTATGCGTTTTTCCACAAATCTCAATGCCCCAAAGTCCAAGCAACAAAACATACCAGAAATATAAATATGTTGTCTTCCCTTAGATCCTGTATTCAATCCAGTTATATACGATTCCAAGAAAGCGTCGTAGTAGGCCCAACACGTTACATTACAGGTGAACCATAGTTCAGGGTAAGAGAAAATCACGAAGATTCTCAAAATATGTATATAATAACGAACTGTTAGAAATATCCGCTTATTCTTGGCCCCATAGTATGAAGTTGGTATATAATTCCAAAAAAACACACAGTACCTGCATTAATGTAGACCACACGTTAATAATCCCCAAAAAAATGGCGCTTCTTACTTTTGGTTTGTCATATGTATGTCCACAATTCTCACTGCCCCAAGATCCAAGCCGGAATTAAGTCCCAAAATCGGATATCAATGTCAAAAAGTCACTGCATATGAGTTTCCGTATTCTCCATTTCCTTTGACATCTTTGGATGTTACCACTTTCTGGATTTTGTTTTCAAGTACTGTACCTCTAACTTTTGGCCTGTCCTTACACGTGGTGAGGGGTCAATGACAAATGAAGTCAGTGTCATCTAGTGGCTGGAACACTGAACTATGTTTTTTACTATGGAGGAGAGACTTACAATTATTAAAATGATAATATTCCCCAAGATTTTATACTTAATACAATCAATAATACTTCCACCTACAAAAATAATTATCAAGAAACTGAATACACTAATGTTAAATTTCCTATGGGCACCTAATAGACCTAGGATTGCATTAAAGAAACATACTAATAGCTGGTCTCAAGGGGGTATTTCTTTTCCAGACTTTAATTTATATACTATCTCTTCTATTGTAAAAGTTATTACTTTATTAATAGATCAGTCATATGTCGTAAAATGGAAAGATTATTGGGAGCTAATTAGTATGCACTTCATGAAAATCTCCTTAACACATAAAAATATGATAGTAAATAACTCCATGTTATGGTTACTAAAGGAATTTTGTACTTCACCTATTACACCTAAACATATGGTTTGTTACCCATTAAACATTATTATTAGCTATCGTAACTTTATATTCATGCACCCTAAGTATAGGGAATGGAATTGTATTATATTCCCTATAATGTATACTCAGGGTATGCTTTTGTCATCTACTTCTGAAGGAACTCATTTAGCTATAGATAATGATCTAAAGTACTGGTATCAGTTGATATCTGATAATAAAGTTAAAATCTAGATTTCTTAAAACAAGAATTTGATCTAAGAGAAACTTGCTGGTTAGAGGTTCAGACCTTTAGACAACATCTCATTAATAAAATAGATCTAATGTCTATAACAGTTAAAGAATCTATTCCAACACTGATTGATTACTTGATATTAAATTTACAACATAAAGTTTCTGATAAAGGTAAACTTTCATACATACATAAAATTATCAGACAAGAAACTTTTTACAGTGTAGATTCATACTGGAATTATTTCACTTCTATTAATGGGGACCCACCAAATCAACAAGATAAACAATATATATTGGAATCTGCTTATAGAACTACGCCTTCCATTGTCTGGAGACTTTATACATGGAAATTTTTACATAGATCTTTTATACACCTTTGATGATGAATAAAATAAATAATAAAGATAATCTATGTAAGAGATGTAATGTAGAAATTAATGCTGACTGGGCTCATATGTTTTATGACTGTATAAAATTGAAAGAATACTGGAAGTCAATTAATGAATTTTTGCAGGCTCTTTTTACAGATAATTTCATTATTTCTAAATCTCTTATATTATTCAACACACCTGTACCTCAAAGTGTTAAAAGGTTAAGCTTCCCTTGTTATGGTCTATTCTAGCAGTGGCTACGAAAATAATAACCAGAAATTGGATTTCAGATACACCTCCTTCGTTCAATGAATTTAAAAATGTTATGAATATAGTGTGCCATATGGAAATAAACACAATTAGGTCAAGAACAACTAGAAAAACATCTTATTATATTGTATGGGATAATTTACAAAATTTGTTAAAAAAATTCTAATTTCAATAGCATGGTATTTTAGTTTAATTAATTGATCTGATTGTAGTGGATGTCTTTGTAAATACTTTAGTTGTTTTGTTGAATATTATAATAATATCTATTTTTAATTACTTGTATAAAATTGTTATGATATTTCTCTTATATGTTAAAATAATAAACCTGTTTTGAAAAAGATTATAATCAATGTTATGGTCAGGTCTGGTGTGGAACCAAAGGTCATGCTGGGGTGCTCATTGCTGTCTATATTTGGCAGAGCTTTTTGTGACTTGCCTGAGTTATTACCTTCCTCCCTATAGCTGTACAGTTACGTCCGAGTGAAGAGCATGTGATAGGGTCATGTTGTGTCTCACCCCATGTCCATCTCCTCTTTGAACCATGCCTTCCTAATAACATCCCCTGGCTCCACCAGGGATCATCATGGGGAATACCCACATTACCAACCTTCATCTGAGATGGGCACACCCCCATCCCTCCCTTGCCAGTTCCTCAAGAACCCAGGCTGCTAACTGAATGCAGATCACCTGGGCTGTAGTCAGGGATTTATCCCACTATGCAACAATGCTGGCCAGTTCTTAGGTGGGCTTTTTCAGCACAGAGTTTGCCATGCTTGGCTATCTATTTCACTGAGCCTGGCAGCCTACCTCTCCTCCCTGGGATGAGTTAGCTGACATCAGTCACTCATTCTCATCCTCGCACTGTGGCTCCTTGATCACCATTGTCACTAATCCAACATGAGTCATCTTTGGCACAGTAAAACTTTATCCCTACAGCTTTTTCATTACCAGAAGGTCTACTCCTGTATACTGTCACTTTGTTACACCTCAGAGATCAATGGACAGAGTTTTGAAACTCCATGTCAAATATTCTGACATTTATCTAAGTAATGTAATAATATACTCAGATGACAGGGTCATCCATCTATCTAAGGTACAGACTGTACTAAACTCTCTAAGACAAGCCATATTAACGGTCAATGCCTTCATGGGCAAATTAGGCATGACCGAAATAAATGCTTAGGTTAAGTCATTAGCAGGGCTCAGCTAGGCACAAAAATAAAATCATGAAGCTGTGAAAAAACTGGCCTATTACAAGCAACAGGAAAAAGTGGGAGCATTCTTAAGCTGAAATGGACACTGGAGACAGACCATAATTTTAGTCAGATGAAGAGAAAACTATGCTTAGGTCTTGCATTAACCTCTTTAGATTTTGCATTGACATGTTATTGTTAATTCTATTATTGGAAAGGTAGCATTCCTTATTTTTATTGTAAAAAAATAGAATAATAAAAATATGAGAGATTGTTAATGTGGCTTGATGAAGTGGCCTCTTTTGGTGTACCAAGTTCATGCTATGATCACTGCTATGGTTTTTGTGCTAAAGTTAATATGGAAAGGTCAGGAGAAAACATGTTTGGACAATTAGAGACCAATTCTGTTGCTGAATTGTGGTTACAAAATGCTGACATACATGATACAAAAGAATGCGAAGGCATCAGTTACTTACAAACCATATAGATTCTCTTCTGTAGAGTATTTCTCCTCCAAATTCCTTTACAAGAAGATGACCAGGTCTCCTCAGCATAATCCTTACTGCAGCACAGCTTTTAACACCAGTGCTCTGGGCAACTATTTCCCATCCATGAGAGGCCAACTTCTCTGATTTGGTAGAGTTACATCCCTGTATTTTATATTCTGTTTTCTTGTATATTTGGTTCTATTAACTGAACCATGGTGAATCATCTCTGCTTAATACAAAAAGTGGCCATCTTCTAGCAACAATTCTCTTTATGGTACTTTACATCACTTTCAGACACTATCCTGGTGAGCACCATGATACTATGTTACAATGATCCACACCAGCTGAAACCCATAATTTCAGGCCAATTAGATGAGCTTTGACCCAACACAGGCCATCTGAATTACATTGGCTTGAGTCTAGTCTGAGTTTAACTAATACTCTAAAAGGCTGCAAGGAAAGTGCCCACCTACATCATGTGTTCCCATCTTGCTGCTCATTCAGGAATAACAGAAGGGCAGGCCCTTTAACCAGTATGAAATTTACACTGAGAAGATAATTATTTAATGAATATAATGCCCACTTGATTGCCAAGAATTCCCTTTCAGTAGTAGAATACCCTGTTTTTGGCCTACTCAATATCCAACTAAAAAAACATATGGGATATTCTTCGCCATCAAAGGTTTATGATGATGCTACCTCTGGTCTTATCAGTGATGTATTAGTATGTACAATGACAGGCCTGTTGTTTCTAAAGTATAGCCAAACAATTGGCTTATGCTGTACTGACATAGTAAAAAAAAAGACCAAAACATGGCATGTCTATAACTAGTGAGGTTAGGCTTTAGTGGCCTGAATGTGCCCATAAATACTTAAAAATGTAAAATGTCATGGGCATTCAGAAGCCATGTAGCTGAATCACAGATATGTCTTTAAAGGGGCATTTGTGTAGGTATTACACATTGAAGATTCTTGCTTGAATGGGTCTTTCTGGCAGTATATTATCTGCAATGAAATATTTGCACTTGGCTTCTTAGAACATGTGCTGTTTCATCTCCTGTATGAATTTAGAGAAGGTCAAGGCTTCACACAGAGTTGTATGGATGGACTTATAAATTTATGGGGCTAAAAGAAAGGAGTGTTTAGTAGTGTGTAGTATGATTGCTGGAGTAGCAGATGCAGAGGTGTCTTGTGAACTCCCTATGAGGTTGTAGTGATGGAATTTTTAAACAAGCCCACTAGCAAGGGCAGGCAAAGTGCTTTGGTTGAGTAGTTTGTATAGAAAAGTTGCTAGATGCAGAGTGCTTCTTTGAGAGATGGGAAGCCAATGGGCCTTTTATAGGATGGAGAGATGATTCTGCAAATATTATTAGCCATTGTCTGAAGGGATTTTAGATTTTTAGTGGAGGTGTGTGTGCAAATAGTGGGAATCTATATTCCAGCTGGACTAGGAGGGCTCTCTTCACAATGGCTGATCTGTGGTGATAGGAGGTAGCAGATTTTACAGGCCCAGAAAAGTAGAGAGTTTCTTTTAGATTTAGTTTTTGCATCATGTGTAGAAGTGTAAGATTTGATATAACAAAACCCCAAGGTATTTGAAGATAATGTTTTTTTTTTTGCTATGGTATCATTGGGGTTGTACTGAATAGTCATCTTTTGGGTGATGGATGTCAGTCTGCATTTTGAACCAAAGCGCAAGTTGTTTTTGGTATTGACAATAAAGTTGTTTTTTGGTGAGCCAAGTGGAGAGGTGTTTAAGCTTGTCCTCTAATTTAAATTTGATAGATTAGATATTAGGACCAGGCCTGTAGCTGATAAGTAAAAGGAAGAGTAAAGGTAATGGTATTGATTTCTGGGGACAGCTGTGGTAAGGGAGAGAAGGTAGAGAGTGGGTAAGGCCTTTTTTAAGTTTGAAGTTTCAGTTATGTAAGAAATTATTGAACCAGGAGAGGGAGTGTTGACTGATGCCACAGGAAATGAGAGAATTTCATAGGAGGTTGTGATCCTCTAGGTTGAAAGATTTGGTCTGATTGACAAAGATTGCCCCAGTGAGCCACCCTTTGTCTGTGTTCGATAGGATGTTCTCAGTGAAAGTGAAAAGGCAGCCATAGTGCTTCTGCCAGTCCAGAATACACGTTGATGTGTTATTAGTATCATGTTTCTATGTATATTTTTTTCTAAAATGTTATCTAGATATAGGATGCTTGAAACAGGTCTAAAATCTTTTGCAGTGGTAGGTTGAGAAACTTTTGGAATGGATGTTACTAGTGCCTATGTTCAGATTTCTGGCATAGTAGTGGTAGAGAGTCAGGCAGTGGTTGTATATGTGATGAAAGGGGAGGGGTAGTTCTTCTTAGCAGAGGTGAATGTACTGTTGTAGTAAGTTGTCTGAGCAGGAATGTGAATCAAGATAGATTTGGAGTAGAGTGGACTGAAATTCTTTTGGGATCGGGGGAGAATAAGATATATGTGTGTGCATGTGTGTATGGGGGGCATTATTAAAGTCTTGTAGGAAGTCCTATAGAGTTATGGGAACCACATGTGGATGTATCATCAATGGGGGAAGGATCTATTGCACTTTACCCAATAATGCAGTTTACAAGGCTACAGAATTGCTTTAGTTTATGGAGTCTTTGCTGTGTAGATTGAAATGAGTTGGCTTTATGCCTACATCTGGCTTTTTGGCAAGGTTTCTAAGCTTGATTAAGTCATTTCTGTTATTTATTTATTTATTTTTAAATTATTTTGTTCCCCTTAAACTTCAATGATACCTCCTGGCCCCCAGTGCTGCATGCCCCACTGGGTCTACCAGCAGTCTTCTAACCCCACTGACTTGGTCTGGTATTGCTAGGGCTGATCATGAATCTTAAAGGCATCATTGGGGCTTGGCCATCTATGCTTCCATTATGTGTTTTATGCATGCCTTGTCCACTTTTTCCCTTTCCCCACCCTCCCATACTTACTGGTTGCATCCGAGAGCAACTTCCCTCTTTGGAAAATACCTCCCTTTTAGGGAATGCCACCAGTGAGCACTTTCCCTATAACTATCCCTTCCTGCCACACCACCAGTCACCTGAGCTGCTAACTGAACCTGTGTTGGCTGGGCTGTAGTTAAGACTTTATCCCTCTACTATACAGAAGCAGCCAAAGTAATCTCTGTTATTTTGACTAGGATAGAGAGCTTTATGTTCTTTAGTGATCTGCTAGTGGTGGCTGGCCTTGATTAAGTGAGATATTCCTGGGAAGAGTCTGTGCTGAAGCAGAGAAGGATGGTCAGTGAGATGGTGGAAGTGCGACATGTTAGTGTGTTCAAGTCTATTCTCAACGAACATGATTTTATTTTGAGATTTGTGTCATAAGATTATGAGGTCTGCAGAGGTATGGCACTGAGAAGTGAAAGATTAAGGGTGACTGGGCAGTGGTCACTAACAGAGGGGGCTGCACCATAAGGGCTGTTATGAGATATGGGATGTTAGTGATTACTATGTATAGATGGGGGTGGTTGTCTGAGACAAGGCTAAGTTTTGTAGGACTGTGAAAAAACGGAGTCAGGTCATGGTCTGAAAGAAAATCTAGAGTATCTGAATCTGAGGCGAGAGGGCTTTGTTGAAATATCCCAATATTATAATATTCTCTTGGGTTAGTGACAGAGTATGAGTGAATATGTTTGAAATAAAGTGAGAAAATCTGAGTTGATTGGTGGTGGGAGGTGTGCTAAGGCTCAATAGAGTTTTTTCTCTGTTTGGCAATGGTGGAGGGGAGGTGCTGGATATTATATGCAGGGGAAGGTGTTGGTTGAAGTGATTAGAACTGTATGTAGTTGTGAGTATTTTGAAGTGAATAGATGTTTGGTATGGAGCCAGGTAGACTAAAGCTTCTGTGTTTGTCGAAGTCCATCAGTCTACACATGTGCAGTGAAACTGGAGTGAATGCCTGGGTTATGAAGCTGACCTGCACACTGGAGACCAAGTGTGGTTACCAGACCAAATTCTTCCATCTCCCCACCACGAAATCTGCAAAAGCTACATTATTACTTTAAGAGAAGTATTTTTTTTTTCATTTTAACTCTTTTGATTTGCAAGTGGCTTGACTGAGACACTTCAAGTTACTTTTCCAGGTCATATGCAAGACTACAAGAGTATTATGAGAGTGGTTTGCATCAAACAGCATGAATGTGGGAGCCAATGGCATACAGACCAAGGTAGTAAGCTTACTGAGTGGCTTTCTGGACATCTTATAGAGATAAGCTATGGGGGAAAAAACTAAAAATAAATAAAACTAACATACAAATTTCTGTCATCATTCCCTATGGGCTTGAAACTCTTGATCTCTCATATAGTGTAAATTTGCCTTTAGTGCCTAAGGTATTCAGTTAATCTGAAATAACATTCAAGGCAAAAATATAAAGAAATAACAAGGTAACAGATCTCCAATGTGACTCAAGTGGAAATATGCATTAATTCTAACCCTGGCAGATGACATCATACGTGATCAGCTTGCAGTTTTCGTGGCATTCCCTAAAATGTCTACAATTTGATGTGCCAGTGAAGCTGTTTATCTCTGCTGTATGTACACAGCAGCTCTAGTTTTGTAAACCAGTAAGCACAACTGCAAACATAAAAGATGCAGGTAAATGGATTTCACTGTCAGTAACATTTACAGTATAGTCCTGAACTATTGCAGTAATTTGCAGATGTGATCTCCCATCTGATGGTGTTATTACATTTTCCTTTACTGGCAAAAGTAATACTGTATCAAGTTCCAGATTTGCCTTGATAAGCATTTCAGAAGTATAGCTGAGTCTGCATTTGTGACTTGAAGTGTAGAAGGAATCTTATTCCCCTGTAGTATGCCCACAGCAGATAAATTAGCCATCTGGTGTATTGAGAATATTGCTAAATGCCATGTGTTTTCTATACCCTTCTCAAGGTCATATCTTTGCCATTCAATACCTTAACGTGTGGTAGACTGAGTCTGAGTCTTTGTATTATAACAGGTTCAAGACAGATTTGTTTATTGATTTGTTCTTGTTAATCTGAGTTATAACTGCAATGCAAATGTCACGCATGTCATGACAACTGGACAAGTGCTTTCAGAATACATTCATGGTTCTGTTCTAAAGCAAATGAAGAGCACATTTCCTGTCTTAAAAGTTATTAATGAAGTCTGGCCTGTTTTTAAAGTAGCCTGAGAATCAATGGATTCATTTGTCTCAGAGCTGAGCCAAAAAGCAAACAAAACCAACCAAACAAACAAAAAATCTTAGTGCAGTAAGAAAGATGGGATTTTTGTTCTTCAAATGTTTTATACTGCAGTGAAATGGGAATGTGAGGTCAAGATTTATCCCAAATATCAAAAGTGCCATATAGTTTCAAAAACTGTATACAATGAAAGTGTTTTGTATGATAGCAGCGGAGGAAGAGGGTAGCAACATGAGCATCATTAAAAAAAATAGGTGTGATTAACCCGAAAACTGTTATTACATCTATCTGCTACAAGCACTAAAGATAGGATTTTAATTGCTCATATCAGTAAAAATCAAATACAGAGGATAATAATCTCATGACTGATTTTTCTGTGCAAAATCTAAATAATGACTTAGTTAAAGTCTTAGCTATACATGTGTGTCTGATGGGGAAAGTATTACATTGGTAATGGCACCCATTATACCATATTAGGAATCGATGCAACATGCTTCAGATATGTCATCAGATGACAAATGATGCCATATGTCTATATAGATCAATGTAGAAATACATGAAGAAGCAGTAAAATTATTTCTTCATTATTTAGATTTTGCAGTAAAATAGCAACGAAAGATTATTTCAGCCAAATGATGAGGAAACCAGTGTAGTGATACAGTTTGGTGGTTGCTATTCCCAGGTCATGATGGAAAGGGCTTTTGAATAAAGTCATGGCATCACTCAGTTTTAATAGATTAGCCTGGGCATAGTTTCTGAATATTGATGAGGTATTGGAAAATGCTCCAGTGTTAAGTTTTAAAGTTCATGCAACCAATTTGTAAGTCCAGTTTGGCCAGTGAGAAAGTTACAAAGGTACAAAATGTAATTCAAGGACTATGCTAATTAAAGCTGCTTCCTTCTTGGTGAATCTCATATGCCATTGATGCAAATTTCATTAAATGAAATTTAAACAGCTTTGCTTTGTGGTGCTGGAGTGTTTTGTTTAGTCTTACCACTGTCTGTACAACATAAATATGTCAGACAGAGCTATGGAGACCAGCTGGAACACTATGTTCTCTAGAACATGGATGACTAACACAGGGAAATACTGTACAACATTGTCTGTACAGAGCAAGTGCAAATGTGTTGCCACATACTCCTAACCATGAATATGAGGAGTGCCCATGTAGGAGTCACTTATGGGGAACATCTCATTGTCAGTTTCATATGAATGGCGACCATGCAGGAATGTATGTCCGGAAGTGACACTTCACCTCAGTCCTAGGAACAACCTAAGAGTTCATCCATGTTACCACATTTATATGCTGATAGAGAATCACCTGGTCTGCTCCCTCGAAGCAGGCAACATATATGCCTTCATGGAAATTTCTGGCATTAAAACATGATGCATTTTGGAAAAGTCCAGTGTCCCATGAATTTCCAGCTGCCAAAAGCTCAGGGTTGTGTGCCAGTCTACTGACTGCACACATTATTCCTGCAGCATTGTTTGACAGTCTGTATTTAGTATATATCATGCTGGCAACACTAGTAGAGAACTCATACAAAGCATGTCACATTTATGATGGTGCATCTCACTAGAAATATAGGCTCTGGATATATTTAATATGGTACTGTAATCAGAATATTGATTGGTGCACCTGCATGACACAAGATGCATCTCAGTGGCTCAGAGTTTAAGGCCACATGAAAACTGGTACACGAGCATCACTATGGATATCCTGGCTATGACTGCAGCCACAATGTACAGAACTGCACGGGTGTTGGATTTCATATCCATATCATGAGCACTGGGCAACCACTGTCAACAGCTATGAGGATGTTTACAGCTCTACTATCTTGATAAAGAAATTTATTTTATAGCCACAACAGCTGTCCCATTCTAAAACACATCATACTGGTCTATTCCCCCAACAACCATGGTGAAAATGCACTGCAGAAAACTCACTGTACTCAAGCCATGTCTCTAGAAATGTTACTTCATTGCAGTTATTCTGGAGGCATATCAAAAACCTCAAATCTAACACCTTGCACAGTCATGGTTCTGCACTTGCTTGTTTCCTGGGTAAACCCAAACATGACTTCATGTTAGACACCACCTCTTCCCTGACTATGGACCCCTGACTTATAGCCAAACCTAAAAAAGATGAATGTAGTAATTAAGGTACAAGAAAACTGATCCAACTGTTGCTAAATCACTAATCATATTGACACCTGTCAACCTATATCGCCTCTACTTCATCTCATAAACCATTGATTTTCCTCATCCAATAGTCTGTCTCCAGCTCATCTTACTCCCTTACCTTAAAAAGTCTCTCTTCTTATTTGTCCAAATGTAACCCACATATGCTTCACTTGCTGTTGTACCTCATGCACCCCTCTCTTACATTGTCTCATACCGATCAACTATCACTCTGTATTTATAACAACTAGTTGCTTTTTTACATTGTATGCAAATCTCTGCAAGGGGCAACACTGATTACAAACATTATTCTTACTGCCTGTAGACAGCCTGTGCAGAGATTAGGTCATAAATGCATGATAAATCTTTACCACAGCATTATGAATTAAGAATGATCAGAATCTTTCTCTTTTGCATGACACTCACCAGCTGAATCTCTTGTACATAGTTATTCATTATTCTTATTGTATAAGCTGACAGTAACATAGAAGTTAGATATTGTGCCTCAAGTCATATCCCTTGACTGTAGTAACATGTGTGTGTGTGTGTGTGTGTGTGTGTGTGTGTGTGTGTTCCACTCAGGACCAGCATATTGTCTACAGTAATATCCACCATATCTCTCTGCATATCCCTCAAAGTTAGATAAATCATGTGATTCACACCCACATGGACTTTAGAGCTCTTGTGATGTTACAGATCCTGGCTTCAGAAAGACAGCTAACTGTAATTCTGTCATTGCCCAGTCTTGTGAGTATAGAGTCATTGTGCCTGACAGTAAAGTCATCAGTTACTAAGATATTACTGTTTTTACTCATGGAATTTGAATTATGAAATGATTTCTTGTCTACTTCTTGGTGATCTTAATTATGTGTGAGGATGGAGTTGATGTGGTAGTGGATATCTAAAGAAAACAAGCCTTCTTAATCCTAGTAGGCTTCAGTGATGACTTTACAGCCTCAGCATAAGTCAGCTTAGTGTGTTTGTGATGAGTAAGCAAGTAAAACCTTCTCTATAGTTTAATATGCATATGATTCCACTTTGATCTTTTCTGTCGAAATCCTAGAAAAATGACAATAAATAACTAAAGATTTCTTTACTGCTACAGAAACATGGCTAACAGGGTCGCATTTATATCTAAACCCTGAAAAATTAAATTAATTTTTATTTACTCCAAAACAACTGACTGCACAGAAAGTATTTTCTACATAACCTCATCAACCAGTACAAAAATGTATTTATTTTATTTATTTATTTTATATTTGTTGACCGGGCTAGTCTAGTTGGATACATGTCCATTTTCAGTAGAGGCCCGGGGAGAAAAGCTCCAAGCATACGTAAATTACGGAATACAATAAAAAATGACTAGATGCAAATACATTAGAGAGCAAAAATGGTTGGAAAAAAAATAAAAATTGTTTCTGTGAACAATAGTACAGAGCCTTTGCATAGGTTTAAGAAACAATCAAGTACAAAGTCTTTCGTAGGTTTAAGATACGATCAAGTACAAGTTACACGATATTTTAAAATTATCATTCATTAAGTCAAAGAAGGAGAAAGAGAAAAGGAAGGAAAACACAAGTACTAGTATAAAGTTAGCTTCTATTGATTAATACTGCAGAGGGCCATAGCCTAGGAGGAAGGGGTATAGCAAGAATAATAAGAGGATAAGTATGATTCAGTCAGGCTTAGAGCAGGGACAAAGCCAATGTATTTTTAGATGTTCTTTGAGATGTTTCTTGAAGAGTGGTGTAGATGAAAGAGAAGTGAGTGTTCTAGGAAGCTTGTTCCAGATTCTGCCCACAAGATTGGTAAAGATTGAGTCCCCAGCTTTGTTATTAGATTTAATGTTGGAAATTAGTAGCTTATTAGCTGTGCATAGAGTTGTAAGATTTTTATATGGGAAGATCAGGTTAGAGAGGATAGGAGTATTATTTGGGTGATAAAGAATTTTTCGTGTGATCACAAGTTGATTAAATAGTAGTTGGTTTTGTAGTTCTGACCATCCGAGTTGTTTAAGGTTGAGACAGTGGTGGGTTCTATAAGGGGAGCCAGTGGCAAATCTGACTATATTATTATAGCTAGTTTCAAGCTTGGTAAGATTGTGCTTTGATAGATTGGTATATATGGCAGAAGCATAGAATATGGTAGAAGTGAGATGAGTCTGGGCAATCGTGGTTCTAGCTAGTGGTGTGAGGAAGGGTTTGATTCTATACAGGGAGCCTAATTTTTTATTGACAGTTTTTATAGTATTGTTGATATGGTCATCATAGCTGAGGTTATGATCAATGGTTATGCCCAGGAGATGTTCTGTAGTATCAGGGGAAATACTAGTTCCATTATTAGAGGTAATTATGAAGTGGATCTCTGGTGATTTTTGGGTGGGAGCAAAAAGTAATAATTTTGTTTTTTGGGGTTAAGGAGGAGGCAATGATGGGTGAACCAATTTTCAACAGAGTTGAATACAGTTTGAGTAAGGGTCTGGAGAGAGGTTGATGACTTAGCAGTACAGATTAAAGTAGAGTCATCAGCATATTGTATACAGGTGGCTTGAGGAAAAACAGTGTGGAGATCATTAATAAAAATGGAAAAAAGAAGAGGGCCTAGGATAGAGCCTTGAGGGACTCCAATGTTCACGGGGAGGGGTGTGGAGAGATTATTGTCCCAGAGCACTGCTTGTTGTCTATTTTTTAGATAGGATTTTAACCAAAGAACTGCTTGTGGGTCAAGAGATTGGGCTTTTAGCACACTGATAAGTAAGTTATGGTTGACCATATCAAAGGCTTTTGATAGGTCAATGAATAGTGCGGAAGAGAGAGAGTTGTTGTTTCGATTCCTGTTTATACAGTCAGTAAAAGTTAGCAGGGCAGTAGTAGTGCTATGAAAGGGCCTAAAGCCATGCTGGCAGTTAGCAAATAAATTATTGTGGAGCAGGTGTTGAAGTAGTTGATGGTGAATACATTTTTCTATTATTTTGGCTAGTGGAGAGAGTAATGCAATTGGTCGGAAATTGAATGTGTTACCCATACCAAACTTCTAGGCACAAATGAAATCATGAAATTTGATTTTCATATAAAACAGACAGAAATGTATTTGTTTATTTTATTTTATATTTGTTGTTGACCAGGAGAGTCCTACTGAATACATGTCCATTTTCAGCGGAGGCCCAGGGAGAAAAACTCCACAGATTAATAACAATCAAGTATGAGATTTATATGTAGCATGTAAACATTCATAGGTAAACACATGATTTAACAAGATTCAATAGTTTTAAAGTTTAAAAGTACAATATTCATTGGTAAATGCAAGATTTAACAAGATTACATAGTTTTAAAGTTTAAAAGTACAATAGTTACATGGAATGTACAGGTTTCCAGTTATAACATTGCCTGAGACAGACATAGGTAAGAGGAGGTTCGGTGAAATGTTAGGGTTTGTTTTGTGAGTAGAGGTTGGGTTTCAAGTTGGAATGTGTACATTTGTGGACTGTTCGGGTGGGTATTAGCAGGTGAAGCAACATAGGGAGGAGTTACAATTCATCTTCAAGGGATAGACTTGAGAGGGAGCAAGAGAGTGGGGAAGAGGATGAGTATGATTTGGGGGGTCAACCTGGAGGGTAGCAGGGGCATATCCATGTGAGATTTAGGTGTTCTTTAAGTAACGTTTTGAATGTAACCATTGAGTTGGCTGAGGTAACTGCAGAAGGTAATGAGTTCCCAATTTTACTTATGTAGTTAGGAAACTGGGAGTCACCTGCTGTGTTATTGCTTTTGATCACCTTGATTAGTCTTTTATCACTAGAGAGAAGTTGTCTGGGATTAGTTTGTAGTTTTAGTAGATTAGATAGTGCTGGGTTTTATTCAGGAGGTCGTAGGAGTTTATGGGCAAAAGCAAGCTGATGAAATGAGAGGAGATTAGGGAATTGAAGCAAAATGAGTTGATTTAGTGAGTGACAGTGGTGGGCACAGTAGGGGCACCAGTAGCAAATTTGGCAATTTGATTGCAGCAGATGTTAAGCATGGCCATTTCAATTTTGGGTAGGTTGGTGAAGATATGAGCGGCGTAGAATAGTGTGGACAGGAGGTGGGTTTGAGCTAAGGTTATTCTAGCAGGTTGGGTTAGAAATGTTTTATTTTTTTAAAGACTGCCCAGTTTTTTGTGGATGTTTTTAATGGTTTGATTTATATGTAGAACAAACTTGAGGTTGTTGTCAATGGTCACTCATAGTAGAAAACATCAAAAAACCAGCTCACTCTACAGGGTCAAACTATAATCAACTGATAATGGCAGATAGCACATTGTCTCAGCCCATCTTCTTCCAGCACTCATTTACTCACTCCTATTTTCACAAACCTACAATCTATACAGATTGGTTATATATAACAATGCTATAACAAAGCTGCTTGATTTAGCAGGTAATTTACTTGATAGGGTAGATCACTGCCTGTTTTAGAAACAGTAAAATTAGACGGAACTGCCTCACTAACTAACCTTCTCACAGCTGTTGACTACTCATAACCTCATTCAAAGCAGAACACTAAAACTTACAACTTCACTAATAAAACTCTGCACTACACAGGCAAACACCAACTACTGGTAGCCACGTCAAACGACTCTGCCGGAAACTCCTTGTACTCCAACTACGTCTCGAAAAAGCAGAACTCCAATCTTCTCCCTTACAGACAAAGGATACCTTAAAATCCTTTAAATCACAACAGAAATATCCAGCAGACTCCTGGCTGTACTCCTGCACTTCTCCAGGCTAAATCTCAATTTGCACTTCTTTACTACAGTTAACATCTGCCATACATTCTCTTAATTTCCCCAGTTAACTAAAATCTGTCACCCATTTTTTTTCCTGTCAAAACAATTGTAAACAAATACTTGTTGACACAAATGTATTGCAATTATCAGCATCTTTTACTGCATTATTACAGAATATTTCACAGCTGATGTAGTGAATCTAAAAGTGCAGTCTAAGTCTGCACATAAATTTCCACACTGGTAATTGCTATAAGTAACACTGCACATTGCAACACAAATGCAACCCTGTATATTGTTTATATGATTGTATTGTTCTACCTTCTTGAATATAAGAGTTTGGGAGTTTGCACACATCCAACACAGTTAATGGCATAAAGCAATGAGAATGAAACTCTGTATGCTATAAACTGCAGCTTGATTGCAGCCCTATACATTGTATGTAAATGTGTATTTTATTTTACTCCCTTTGTCTTAGCAGAGATGTTTGCTATCTTTGTATACTGAATACATCTTATGGGTATATACTTGTCATTCGGAACTTTTCTCCTGGGCTGCCTCTGAAAAGGGATTTTATTGCTCATCATAATCAAATACAATAAATCAATCAATCAGTCAATAAATTAATGAATGAATCAGATGTGGGTGGGCCATGTAACTGGGTGAGAGTGATGTCTCCAGATTGCATAAAGACTTACATCTCGCACAGTCTGAATTATTCATGTTGAGTAGAAGTTCATCGTCTGTGAGCACTTGGCAGTTCCAACACTGGCTGAGAGGTTCAAGTGCTAAAGAGATGGCAACAGATGGGATACAAGCAGGATTCCTTTCTATTTTTCTCCAAGTGGGTCTTGGATTTAACTTGTCCAAGTGCTCAAAATATACTGTTTGTACCTTGGCTAGGTGTAAGGTGTAGAATAACTTAAAAAGGTGATGGGACAACTAAATCTGAGCAGTAAAAAGTGGTTAGCATAGCCAGGCATACAGTATATGATCACAATATCATAAGAATTACAAGACAAATAATTCATGAGACCACTTGTGTCTTGCTGATACCTGCTGTCATGATGTGCCTCCCTCCCACTTCAAGGAGGGCAAAGCAAGACAGGCACATGATGAATTTGTGAATGCCTATCTGTAAGAACAACACAACCTGTATAACAACTACTACACCAGTAAGGAATCCATGCTCATCTGGTAGCAATGCAGGAACACTGAGGGGCACAATACTCAAGTAATTGTATCTTAGCACAAGCATGCTCAATCTAAAGCAATGCAGTAGCAAGGAAATGCTCAAGTAGCAACAGAAAGCAGCCTTGCACACCCATACAGTGATTTCAGCAATGTACCTACACTGAAAATTAAATGAACATGCTAGGTGGTGTCCTAACACCATATAAGGTTGCCAAGTTGCTCTAAGTATAACTATGGAAAAGTGCTGACCAGCTACTGTGCAGTGTCTTCAACAGAGTTGAGTGGAGGAGTGGAGTGACATGGAATACAAACCAGCATCCAGCATGCTGCTGCTGTGAATTTCAGCTTTTCCTGGTTAGGGGTTGCCACAGCGGAACTCTGGTCCGCTAATGATTGGCAGTAGATTTTTACGTGCCGAGTTGCCAGCTCTGATGCACAACCTTCAACGAAGGTATGCCCATTCACGCATACTATGTGAAAAAAAACAGAAAATTGAAACAGAAAATCAGAATGCTAGCAGGCCAATAATAATCGGAATTCCCTGAACAGCAATACATTACCTTCTCACTTAGTAGTATCTAATTAGCAATATGCACTAAAATCATGAAAAAGACTTTGTCTCAGATGTAAAATGACAGTATAAATAATTAACATACACTTCCCCAGTGTATGATAGTACCGACAAAAAGAGTCAAATCAACTAAAAACATGTCAAATCTGGTTCCAGCAACAGCTCAGATGCACAACTCAGAGAACTCCAGCTAAAAGGACTGCACTGCTTACAGTAATCCAGCCAGCCACATCACAACTGGATACATCATTAACATCTTCCTGCACAGATCTAATAGGGCCTCTTATAGCCTACAGGCCCAGCATTGTTGCTGGATCAGCCAGTATGGGATTGGTATGTAGTGACATGGAGGATTATGATCTCATTTTATATCATATCCAAGTTGTTATATGTTCAAGAAATGGATGTCAAGAAGTTCACCTTGAGAGGAGAGTAAAGTGAAACTTTGGAGATGCATCTTGACATCGTTTTGAGAATGTATAACAACTTTGTTATGATAAGACAAGTCTGATCATAATTAATTTTAATACACAGAGCTTTAGCTGTTCTATGTATTAATAATTACATTTAGAGACAAAGAGAGTAAGCGAGAGAGAGGAAAAATTACAGGGCACTCAAATGTTTTACATATTTAAAAGATGTAACACAGAGCTGTCAGACAAGTCTTTCGAGTAACTTTAGCTTTAGCTGTTTTAATGTACTAAAAGACAAAAAGGAAAACAGAAACTTTAGAAGCAAGAAGTGTTTTAAAGCTTTGAAAGCTGTAGCATACTTAGTGCTGTGTCACAGATCAAGGCTGCAAGTGAAGTGTATCTGACTTGTATTGGCTTTAAAAGCTGTACTATGCTTCATGCTGTCACACAGAAAAAAGGAAGTGTGACATCTAGAAGTGTATTACATCTTTTAAAGCTATATGAGCTTCCCTCCGCTGTTTTGTGGGGTTTATTATTTGTGCTTTAACATGAGACTACAGCATAACACGATTGCTGAATAGTGTGGAATGAAGCACCTTTCTTGCACTATTAAAGTGCTTAACAAGTTTGTCATCTTCCTAAATTCAGAATCATAGTGCTCCACATACTACAATTCCCTTTCTAGCAGGTAGTTGTATCTTATACAGCTGCACAGAAAGATTCACCATCAAAATGTACTGCTTATGACACATGTAGAAGCATTTGCTTGCTACATGTCTTGGGCAAATTCATGAACTAAAAAAACATAGTAACACATACAACAGGAAGCATGCGCCTTCTTGGCTGAAGGGATGGATGTCCTATATGTATATTTCAAATGGTAAAACTCCAGTTAGTGACTGACATCATAGCAACCCAACCAAAACCAGCAGCAATCCAACACTGTGCGTATTGAATTAGCAAGTGTAGCATTATATGCTGAAGACACAGGAGCAGACATATTAAATACAATGTCAAACGTACTTTATAGGGTTTTTTGACCCTCTTTGTATAGCACTTTGCCTCCCACATCTTCAACCGTTTTCTTATATTTCAAACATTCCTTAAAAACTGAAGAAAAATAAACGCATTTTCTCTTTTTTCCAATTTTTTTTCTGAGACCTTGGTTAATACTATATAAATCCAAGTAGTACAGGTGTATCAGGGAAAATCCCCCCTTCAAAATAATGAGAACACATATGCACTACTGGTTGTATCATCTATCATTAACAGTATTTTAAAATGACACACTCTGGTGCCAGCAATAATAGCCTTCAGCCTTATACTAGTTTTGATACAATTATTATATACATGTGAAAGCTTGTGCCTGTTTCAAACACAGTGCAATGCACCATATATTCATGCAGCAGAATTGCTCATGTGGAAAATATCACCTATGGGACTAATTTGTAATATACATCTGGGTTGTCTCTGTAGTATCCGACAGTATGGCTTAGAAAACTAAGGCTATGATCTGCTAAGTATGTTAATCCTATAATTCTCTGTCTGATTCCCTTAGTCAACATATGCATATTGTGTGGATGAGAACAGTTTTCCTGTGTTTCACCTGAAGAGAAGTGCTGGTATATTATGAGATTAGCTGGTTAAATACAGATAAAATAACAGTCAAAAATAAGATGTTACTTTAATGAGGTGTCATCAACAGTGGTATGGAGAGATGAGGCCAGCTCAACAGGTACCTTCTATACAGAGAAAATGTGGAATTAATGTTAAATACCACTGCTGGAGTGTCTTACTCCTGACAAAAATGAAATCATCAGACCAAAAACTATAAAATCCTGAAAGTAAAAAGGCAATCAAAAGAAAGCCTAATAACTTTTTATTGTGTTTTATGTGTGTAAATATACCAGTTGTAAGGAAACCACACCTTAGAGTAAGTTACCTTTGGTTACTGGGGAGTCTTATGATTCTGTGGCTTTGGGCCACTGTTTTCGCTGCTTTTCAACTGGTCATTTGGGCACTGATATTTAACAATGGGTCTTGCAAATATGCATATAACCTATCATAACATACTAGGATTATTGTGGATTTCTTAGCAATCCGATCCATGAGTGGGTCCATTTCATATTGTTACCATATGTTATTCCCATGTCCTTTTCCATGATAAATGGATTGGAAATGCACGTCTGTGCCATCTTTTGTGTTAAAGTTGATGACAAATATGATATTATTAGTCAGTATCAATGAAGTCAACTCCTCCCCACTTTTAGTCATTATGTGATGATTTCTTGAACCTTCCCTGTGCTCTGTTCCATATCTGTTATATGTAAACGAAAAGCTGCTCAGTTTATGCAGATCTCTACCGCAGCATCGACATTGAGAAGAATAGTCTCGCCTGGCCTGTTACTTGCTGCCTTACATCTTGTTTTGTCCTAGATAGCCACGCCAGCTTTCTGTGTATCTATACCAACAGATACTTCTTCTCCTCTTCAAAGCTGTTCTGTAAACCTCTCTGGAAGCCAGCTTCAGCCATGGTGTGCTCTGTACAAAACACAGCATGCGTGTACTGTCTGTAAAACAAGTATGGGACACTACTCAAAATGTGCAAAGAACAGATATACATAGGAGCAGTCTGCAGTTTTGAATTCAATTTTGTTTGTAATTGTTTGCCTATTTTGTGTAGACGTGTGCATGTCACCTGCAAAAAAAAAAAAAAAAAAAAAAAAAAAAAATCTTTGTTTACTCCAAACAAATCATGTGTGCTTTCTGTAACACCTTTGCAACTTGTGTGCCGTCTCCAGTTCTATGAATATGTTGTTCAGGCATTAAACACAGACAATTTCTTAATAAATACCTATGCACTATAAATAAACAAATATATACATTTTGCACATAATAAATATACAGTCAGTTTGCTAAATTATGCAAAGAGAAAAAAAATAGCAAACAGCACAGTGAAATGTTTACATAACAATAATAATTAACAGAGCAACATTTTTACATTGAATACAAAACATTATGAGGCCTTATTAAATATCCTTGGGCTACAGTAAGACAGGAACTAATGAAACTCCTGAAATGCTTATATAAAGTCTCAAACTGAGCATGAACAGAATGTTTTTACACAAAGCAGTTATTAAATCAACATCCCTTACTTTGTATAGAAAGACAAGGCCAACTAGTGTATACTCAGCTTCCAGAAATGGGTCGATGGTTTAAAGCATGTTGTGCAGGACAACTAAAGGAAATCCTACTCTATGTCTACTGGATATCCAGCTAGAAATATTTGGAAAAAAACTGTGAATGGATATCTGGGTATGACCCTCACAAATACTTTGGGTAGGTACATATGATAAGGAACCGCTGATCCAATAGAATGAACTCTAATCTCATTAATCTGTGTTTTTATATTTTTCAAAATACAAACTTTGCAGTCATTTAAAATGTTATAGTTGGTGACCTTGTTTCCATTTCTAAATGTCACAGACAGCTATAAAGTGTTTCAGGGATTTGGTCTATCAGCATAGCATTATAATATTTATGTACAATCAGAATATAAAATCTGTTCCACAGCGATCTTCAGTTTAGGAAAATAACAGTTAGCTGTATCTATTGATTTCATTTAGGGATCATCTACAAATAAACTTTAGGCATAAATGGTGAATTTGTTTTAAATACGAATTGCCTTTATCAAACGTTTTGTGTGGTTCTTTACACATTAAAATAATGTATTTAAGAATTCCCTATGGCTAGAATGACTGCAATTAAGAGTTTTCCTAGAAAGGTGTTTGAAGTCTCCTGTACTGATAGTCTGAAAATGATCACCAGTTAGTTTCCAGATCACAAAGTACAGACCGTGAGCTGGAGAAACCAGATATTCTGAAAGACAGAGATGAAACACTCCTTCCAAATTTTGTTTTACAGTGAGATGAAAACCTGTATCTGAAGAAAACCATATAGACAAAAATAGCAGACAAATTTATATTAATGGAAGACTATGACACGCTACTATTAAATAAACAATACATGTGAAGAAGGTGCGTAAGCAAAATTCTGTAGTTGTACATCAGTTAGCAGAATGTTAGTCCCTTTCCTTCACAGCCTAAGCCCCAAATTGTAGATACTTCTGGAAAATATATATTTTTACTAGTATTAAAAACAATCCTGGAACGAGAGACTTCAGAAGAAAGATCCATTTAGCTAACCGCGTTCATTCCAAAACAACTTTAATAAAATATATAATCATAATGCGTGATAAATATAATTATTTTAATTTTAAATTTTATAGCATTTCACTCCTGAAAATAAATAATTTTTTTTTAAAGTACACGTCATTTCATTCATGGCATATGTCCAGTTAGTCACAGAGTATGAAGTACTGAAACTGATAATTTTAAAAGCCACAGGAGATGTGACCGCATTAATATAATGGTCAAAATTCATAAAATTGTTCTTTGGTATTGCAGAGAACTATAACAATGTAAAGCAGAAGTTTCACCAGTGACTTATCTCTCAAAATGGACACTAATAACAAAGCTTATTGTTATAACCCCTAGAAGTCATATTTTCCATTCGCATTCATTGTGGAGATGCAAATGACCAGATGAGCAGGCATGTATAGCTGATGGCTGTGATGATGTTGGAAGAAAAAATAATACCTAATGCTCCTCGAATTCTGCATGAACATTCTCATTGGTTATTTATTATGGAAGGATGTAGGCAAGTCTAGAAATAAGAAGGAGCCTAGTTTGCCATTATCCATAGTTTTATTGACAGTATCTATATAGGTTTGAAGTGTAGTGTTAATACTATGGGAAGGATGGAAGCCAAGTTGTATGGGGGTTAGGAGTTCTTCCTGCAGGATATAGTTTAGCAATCGTCTTTGAATACATTTTCCAAGTGTTTTAGAGATGGAGGATAAAATTACTATAGGTCTAAAGTTAGTAATGTCTGTTGAATTTCCTCCACTGTGCAGAGGGATAATGTGATACTTTTTCCAGAGAGAAGGAACATAAGATTCCTAGACTGATCTATTCATAAGGACTGAGGTGAGGTAGGCAATTCTACTGACTGTTATTTTAAGGTACTCAGTTGGAGGTTCATCAGTGGAATTACAGCATGGTTTCAGTTTGTTTGAGTAGTTTTATATAGGATGTGGACACAGGTTTGAAAGTGAAATGGGATGCAGTGATACATAGTTGCTGGACAGGGTTAGGATTAGATGATGTGGAATTCTTGGTTAGAAATGTTATACTATCTATGAAATAAGAATTGAATTGTATTGTGGTTTTGAGTGATGAGTTATTGGGTGAGGAGTTAGGGTTGAATCTATGGCCGGGATGCAAGATTTCTTTAATGGCTGTCCAGAACTTTTTAGGTTTATGTTTACTGTTATTCTGAAAGTTGTTGTAGTATAGTTTTTTTCTTAATTTATTTGCTTTTTAGTACACTTGGAAAACATTCTGAAGTTTTCAAGATACTGTGTTTTTTATATTTTTGCCATTATTTCCATGCTTTTTCTCTGTCTTACATTATCATTTTGCTATTTTTGCATAGCCAAATTGCATTATTTGTTTTTAGACAACTCCTTCTAGGAGGTACCAAGTTATTTAGGATATTCAGAAAAGTTGTATTGTATTCATTTACAGCATCATCTAAGTGGAGGATTTTTAGGATGTTTCAAGTAATAGTTGATACGGTAGTAATGAACATTTCTGGGTTAAACTTGGAAAGGTTGAGTGTTGTTTTATAAACATGCTGTTTAAGTGGATATGTGACATGTCTGGTTGCCTAGATTTGAGATGATGAGTGAGATTGTCAGACACTGGAACTGAGGTATTTGCTACAGTCTGATTCTGCGATCCGGTCTAATAGGGAATTTGATATCTTTTTAATGGGTTTGGCTATTAATTAGTTGTGTGAAACCAAATAAGTTCACACTAGATGTTGGGGAGTTACAGTTTATGTCTAGCCAACTGGCATTCACATCACCTAGTAGTATTATTTCTTATAGAATTGTTATGGATATCCAATGTAGGATTTCTTCCAGTATAGCCATATTGTCTCCAGGAGAACAGAAAAGTAATATCTATATATATATATATATATATATATATATATATATATGGATCTACCTGACTACATCGAAACTTCAAAAGAGCGAAAACGACTTCACCGATGCCAGAAGATCGACAAGGCAGAAGACCGACGGAGGAGAACACCGACGCTGAGAACACTGAGATGGGGAAAGGATGTGTAAGTATCACGGTAGTGAGGGACGTTAGGGTGCGAGTAAGGTAAGTGTGCGATGTTGCCGGTGTGTAGGGATAGGGGTGGGATAAGTGAGTTAGGGTTAGGGCGCGGGTTAGGTAAGGGTGCGAGTAAGGTAAGTGTGCGATGTTGGCGGTCTGTAGGGATAGGGGTGGTATAAGTGAGTTAGGGTTAGAGCGCGGGTTAGGTAAAGGTGCAGTAGTGATAGTTTTTGGGTTAGGGGCGGGTTAGGTGAGTTAGGGTTAGGGCGCGGGTTAGGTGAGTGTGCGATAGTGACGGACCTTAGGGTAAGGGTTTGGGTTAGGGTTGTAGATAGTTGTGTATGTATGGGTTAGTGTTGGTTTGTAAGGATTTTGGTGTGCTTGTGTTGTGTGTGTGGGTTTTGGACAGGGGATTTGTTTTGTTTGTTGTTATGATGTGTCGAGTGTATGCGGTGTCGTGTTTGTGAACTGTCGATCTTCTGGCGTCGGTGAAGTCGTTTTCGCTCTTTTGAAGTTTCGATGTAGTCAGGTAGATCCATATATATATATATATATATATATATATATATATATATATATATATATTTGTTTATAATTGTCTGATTTCAGGAAAGTAATAGGAAGCTCTGCTGAAATGAATTTTGATATTGGTGTGTTGTAAGGGGAAATGTGGTAGTTGTTGGGAAATATTAAAATCCATACCACCACCTTTCCTCTTTATACAATCATTACAGATAATATTATAACCAGGAGGTATGATTGCTGGGTTTAAGTTTCAGTTACGGTGAGAATATCAGGTTTATATCTGGTAATTCAGGCATGTAGTTCAGCAGTTTTATTTCTTATATTTCTAATATTAATGGCAGCAAAAGTTAGATTAGCAGAGTTGGGGATTGACCATTGTATGGTAAAAGTAGTGTGTGGGAGGCAATTTTCTTGATGTTCATTGTGATACGTGGAGCCTGGATTAGGGTGAATCTCTCCTTTCTTGAAGGATTTTAGTATATTGGGGAATTACTGATATTTGTTTTTGGGGAGTATTTTTCCACTTAATTTTGTTTAAGTTTGAGTTGAAATAGAATTAATCAGTCTAAATTTGGAGTAAAGATGAGGGACTCATTAAACAGGTTTGGTGATTGCAAAGCAAAAGTAGGACAATGAGTTAGACTAACAACTGATGCTTAATACTGTCAGTGCATGATGCTTAAATGATAGAATTTTAATTAACACTATCTTATATTTAAAATCTCAGCAGAGGAAATAACATTGTTCTTAGCGATCAGGTGTTACATGTCACATAATGAACTTTCAGTCATGTGATTTTAGAATGTTAAGCAACTAATTGAGTGTTGGTTTCAATTGTTTTATATACATATTAAAGATGACATTCCTGCACTCCTGTTTACTTTTTTTTAATTTGTTTTATTTTATTGTATTTATTATGTTGGTATATGGAATGATGTTTAAAAATGAGGATGCCAGATCATTCAGGGATTTTGTGAACAAAAACAATAATAGTGGCCTTTCTAAATGTTCAGATGAAGCTGAAAACATTCTGCATTTTAAATTCCAGGTTTTAGAGGACGTGCAAGATTTACTTTGTTTGGTGGGCTCATAGATAGTTACAAGCAGACGTATATGGCAAGTTGAAATTGAGACATTGACTCGGAAAGGAGACATTTCTGGGTTTTTTTTGCTAGTGTAATAGTGGATAAAGATAAACTGGTAAGCAATGTGGGAATTAAATCGATAATGATATTTAAAAACTGATCGTTTAGTTACTTTATACATGTGGGGTATACAATTGTGCCTTACACTAAAATATTTTATGTTCTATGAGCTGATGAAGGGCTGATTTGTCCATCTTGCTATTGCATTCTTATTAAGCAGTTAATTCTTATTCATTGGCAATTGGGATTTCATTGGTCACAGTTATCCATGTTTTTCTTAGCTTCTTACTTCATTTGTACTTATATTTCTTCTGTCAGAAAAAAAATGCCCAGATTCAACCACAGAACTTGTCTCATTGCAACAATTCAGGAGAAAAGGGGAAATTCTGAAGAAAAACTGGGATAAGGCTGTGAATTTGATGGGTTGTATGATTCATTAATATAAGATAGGACTAATGTTGTTTCAGCATTTGAGCAATGGGCAAACTCTCAAGTGTCTGGAATAGCAATGGCTACACTGATGGCGCCTATGTTTGCGAATCTGGTTTTGGCAGAGTGGGAAGAATCAGACTTATATCAGTTAGTAGACTTAAAAATATATTTTTATTCATGGTTTATTAATGATTTGTTTTTGATATGGCAAAGATGCAAGACTGATTTAGAATTCTTTATACAAATTATTTATGAGTCCACTACTTTTTTGAAGTTCTTGTGGGTATGTGATCCACATTCCATCTATTTGGACATATTGATATTTAAATTTGATAATATGTTTACATCTGCTACATATAGAAAAAACACCTTTGTGAATTCCTATTTACACTTCTTAAAGTGAACCCATGGCACACTAAAAAAAGTGTGTTGAAGAGTCAATGTGAGACTGAGCAGATAAGTGTCAGAAGAAAAAGATTTTATATTAGAGACATGACTGTTAAAATCATGTCTTGTAGACAGAGGGTATCCCATAGCCCAGCTGAGAAAGTTTCAAATGAACATAAAACACACAAGAATGCAGACTCCAGGGAAAAATGCAAGAAACAAAAATAATTTAACCAATGAAATTAATGTGAAACAGTGGTCACACTTTCTACCACTGTCAAAGGTTGCATCACAAGATAACAAAGTCAATAGACCTTGTGATCCTGATAAGAGATTTAACCCGATGCATTCAATAGATGCACCAGGGATTGTTAATATAGTGGAGTGCAACTGGAAATTTTTTGGGGGCGGTAATAGTGATTTAAAGAATACAGCAGGTAAAGTTACAGAATTCATCAAAAACAGAGCTGTCAATTTAAAAACTATTTTAGGGAAAGATTACAGATTCCACACTAAGAGATCACAAAAAACAGCACTTTCTCTTGTCTTAATTTCAAACAGTATAGATTCATAGTTCATCTTCATTTTGAGGTTCTTAGTGTAAAAAAGTTTTGTTTAGGGTTACTACATATGCAGGTCGGAATGTTTAGTGTATTTGGCCAAGTGTACTTCATGTCTGGCATTTTTTATAGGGAAGACCATCAGATGCTTAAATGAGAGGATTTATGAGCAGATCCTAGCTGTCAAGAATAAAAATGAGAGAAATGTCTTAGCAAAATATGTCATTGATTATGATTCTTTTAAATTGTTGTTTTTTTATTTTGGGTTGCAGAATTTTTTCTAAGGATTTTAGAGGGGGTGATGTAAACACAGCTCTAAAATGTAGAGAACTGCGTTGGCATATTTTGTTAAAAGCAATGACTTGCCTAGGCTTAGGTGGTCAATTAAATATTAAGTGTGAACTTAAAAAGAAAAATAACTTGCAATTTTTTATTCAATGAATGGAGGTTGATGCCTTTCAATTAAATATTATATATTTTTTTTCGTTGGATGTAGGCTGGTGATTTCATTAATTTTGGTAGTATTTATTCAGCTCAACTGTTGATCTTTTGTTTCTAAAGTCTTGTGGTCATTAAAAAGACAAAAGCACTTAAATGTGCAAGGACAGAGTTTTTGTGGGTGTTTTTTAGAGTCTGAGTTTTGTAACACTTCAAGCCTTGTTTTTTTTAGTAATTTATTAAAAAGCAGATGGTATGTTATTTAAAGCATTGAATATGTGCAAAGTGTATGATAGTATACGAGGGCAATTAAACATTATGTTAAGAAATGGAAGCATGTAAAATAGAATATGAGTGAAATAAAAATGCAAAAAAATGAGAAATAAAGTAAAATTGCATTCTCTTAGTAATGACAATGAGAAAGGAAGCCATGATGTGAAGTGGGAATTATGAAGCAGTTGAAATCCAGGATTCAAGAACTATGTTTTTTTCAGCAAGATAGAAAGGAGTATTCCACATTTAAGATTTATTTTTTTAATAAAACTTAAGTAAAATGGAAGTGAAGGATGTCCAAGAGAATTTGCAGACCACTCAACAAAAACATGAAACTGAACCAACCATTGGTTTCCATTTTAAAATTAAATTAGTTGATACAGTCAAGTCTGAAAATACTTCTGAAAAGATGAGATCAATAAAAGCCATATTGGTGGTAAGAAATGGTATTACTTAATAAACATGATGCTAGATTGTAAACAAACATAGAAATGGATTGCAATGAAGAATTTCAGCTAAAGGGTACACAAAAAACTCACTAATGTGGACATAAAATAAGACGAACAAGGTCTGTTTCAAATATTAGAACCAAAAGTGATTAACTTAATAAGCTTGGTCATTTACCTTTAAAGGTGAAAGAAATTTACTACATGAAAAAAACCAAGACATTGTCAGCATTGTCAACCCTCTTTTTTCCTGTTTATTTATGGGGATGGGGTGCTACATAAATGTTAATCAATGTGACCAAATCACCTTCACCAATGTTAATACCATAATGTGTTCCTCCAGTTACACACAGTCAAGTGGACACCGAGACATATTATATGCTATAAAGAACTATCACTATGATATCATTCAAGTATATTTTGCTTTATGTATTGGCTTAGGAAGTTTTCCAGAAGAATAACACATAAATCCTAATGATATTCCAGTGGGTCTACTTCACTTTGTCAAGCAACCTATTTGTCGAATACCTTTTTGTCGATCCCTATTTGTTGAAGCCTTACTCCATCGAACATTAATTTAAGCAAAATTTTTCCCAGGGGAAAATCACTTGTTCAACCACAAGCATCACAAAATGTAACCCCCCGCACCCCCCACCAACTAAATATATTGACTCTGAGAATGCATTACAGTGGAGAAAAGGGCAAATTCCCAACGATGGCCAAGCGTTTTTTTCCCCTGGGAAAAATTTTGCTTAAACGATCGTTCAATGGATTAAGGCTTTGATGAATAGGGTTCGACAAATAGGTATTTTACAAATAGGTTTTTTGACAAAGTGAAGTAGACCCCATTCCAGTTATACATTCTGCAGAGAAAGTGCCAGTAGTACCCGGATGTGGACCAGAGCAGGAATTAAACAGAATGAAAAGCTTATGTATCATAAAGAACAACTATTGTCAAGCAGAACAAGATTTGTATTTATCTGGAAAATATGAGTAAAGTAGTTAAAGAAAGGGTTATCCTATTCTGAAGTTCATGTTAGTGGCTTTAGTTCAATTTTTTTTTCATTGTGGTTTATCAAAACTGCATTGGTTTATATTGTGCAAGCTGGTGGTGCATTGCAAGAGGATTTACACTTTTACCTACTGGTGTATCACCTTGGAGTTTGTGTATATAAGTAAGAAGGGTACTAGGCCAAGTCCTCTATGTGGAGGTAATGCAAGACATATCCTCTTGTAAACTCTTTGTCTCTTTTTTTAACATTTTCAAATCATGCTTCTTGCTGCAGAAAAATCAGTGAAATGTAACTCATTTTAGAGTGACTCATATGAGCACAGGCAAGCCTAAAGACTGCATTACCATTGCGTATAGTTGAAGAAGTGGTCCTAGTGGTGCAAAATGCTCAGTTCTTTTCAGTATCAGCTATGAACTCTGGATTTTGACAGATAACAGCAAATAAACAAAGTTCCAAATTTGTCTAGATAATATTTAGAAGAGAGTCGTGAAGAACTGCTTGGAAGTTACGGTGAGAGGTTTGTCTGAGCAAAGTCCATGATAAAGAAAGACATTCAGTCTTATTTTTCTTTCAAGGAAGAAGGTGTTATGCCCAGCACAATGTTCAAAACTTACCAAATAATAGTTTATAGTTAAGTGGTAAGAAAATGCTTGAAAAGTACAAATAAATCACATATATGAATAGTAATGACAAAGAAAGAGCAATAAGTATAATATACTTGCCAGGAATATCAACTCTAATAGGAAAAAAGTAATGTAGAGTTATACCATATACAATTCATACCATAACAAGAATCCAAAGGAAGAAATTATATTATAGCCAGTATCAAATGGATCACAGAGCAGAGTAAACACAGATTTGTTTCAGTTCAAAGAAGTCACATATCTTATATAAATTATTATTCAAACTTCCCTCGCATAATGAAACTAATAGATACAATGAGTGCAAGTTTGAATAATGCATTAAAATCTATGCTATTGAGATGGGATACCTGGCGTTGTCATGACTGACATCAGTCCATAACACAATAGTTAGAAGTGCAGAAGATATGTGCAGGAATAGCAATTGTCACATGTAAGGTTCATCCCACACTGTCCACAAGCTAATGGACAAGTGGAGAGAGCTAGCCAAGAAGTACAGGTGATAGTCAAGACATGGGAAATATTTGGCATCAGCTCACTATTAAATTCAGATGTTAGAATTTCAGAAAAAGCTCTAGCAGTAAGGATAGATGAAGTTCTACCTTAAATTATACAAGAAAACCAAGAGGAGGTGTTCACAAGAGCCAGGCTGTTCATAACTACTGAACTCTATCTAGATTTTTAAAGACACAACAAAATAACATAGAGGCTAGCTATTCTAAGAAAATCATTTGGTACAGTTAACTGGGAATTCTTATTCCATGTTTAGAAAATAGAGGTTTTGGTTCTGGTGTATAACTTGGATAAAGGTTTTATAAAGAGGGCCTACATTTGAGGTGCTAAATAGTGGTATGACATCTGAAGAGGGACATATTTACTGCTGTGCCAGGTAAAGCTGTCCACTATCTCTCTAGCTATTTACTTATAGAGGAACTGCCATTTCAACTAAGAAAAAAGTCCAAGAGATTACTGGTGGAAACAAAACATTTTTGGTATGTTTGCAGATGACTGTGTGTTATTGACCAAAAGGCTAGATAATATAGACCCACACATTGGAAACATGTGACAGATTTGCATATGTCTCAGGAACTGAATTCAATAAACAAAAACTTGTTTTAGTTAGGGGGTGTGATAGATTATTAGACCCTTGCTGACTAATGGAAAAGTTAGAATAGTCAGTGCAATTAGGTTTGGAAATGTCCAGTGTATATGAGGGGATAACTACTAGGAATTTGAAAACTTGAATGCAAAAATTAAAAACAAAAAAAATGTTAAAAGGAAGCAGCAGATTAAACATGCTAGCAGGTCAAATTAACAAAATCCATCTCTAATCCCTTTTCTAATCTACAAGATTTACACTGCCAGATGGCTAGTCCTGCAGCAGTTGTTCTTCCACACCACACACACACCTATGGCCAATTGAGCGTGCCCCTTTCATCTAGTGCATGTCTTTGGAAACCAGGGCACTGAGATGAAACCCATATGAACACATGAAGGGCATGCAGACTCCACATAAAAGGGACTCTAGCCAAGAACCAAACTGGAGAACCTGTTGCTGTGAGGTGACAGCACTAATCACTGCGCCACTCTGCCATCTATTAATATAAAAAGTAGTAAAGCATATCCTAATTCATTCCCCACACTCAGGCTAAAAGAAAATACAGCCAGAAATGCTGAATTATGTTAAGAATGCTGAGGAGAATACGAAACCATGTAATAATTTATATGCCTCTAAGGAAGTAGGAGGGTGGGGATGTCTGCATACACCAATACTTATCAGGATCATAATTTAGCACAATAAAGAATAAGGAAGGAAAGTGAAAGCACTTGGAAATGGATTCAGTCAACAGTGGCATCAGGCTATTTTATATGGGACGACTGATTAAAAGAAGGGTCACAAAGACTGGGGATTATAAAGAAGTGATTAGAGGTGCTCAAGTAATTTAGAGATGGGTAGAAATGTGTGTGTGTGTGTGTGTGTGTGTGTGTGTGTGCACATGTGGGCGTGTGTGTGTGTGTGTGTGTGTGTGCACGTGTGTGGGTGTGTGCGTGTGTGCGTGTGTACACGTGTGTGCGTGTGTGTGCGCGTGTGTGTGTGTGTGCATGTGTGCGTGTGTGTGTGTGCGTGTGCACGTGTGCGTGTGTGCGCGTGTGTGCATGTGTGTGTGTGTGTGTGTGTGTGCGTGCGCGTGTGCATGTGTGCATGTGTGCGTGTGCGCACGCGCGCGTGTGTGTGTGTGTGTGTGTGTGTGTGTGTGTGTGTGTGTGTGTGTGTGTGTGTGTGTGTGTGTGTGTGTGTGTATAAGCTGCAACTGCATTGTAATATAGTGCATTTCTATCCTTTGTAATAAAAGAGGATTGTAGCATTTAGTGTATATCTTTAAGAATGGAAAGATGGGAAGTAATTCAATCGAGTGTGCATGCCACATAATCTGTCTAACAGTATCTGGCAGTCTCCATAACGCCTTTTTGGTTTTTGGTGATACATTTGCATTCTTTTACTTATTACATTGCATCCTTACAGACATTATAAATATTGCAGAGGACACTCAATAAATTGCTCCATATACTACCAAGCAGGCAGTGGCCATATTGGCCATATCAGATACACCACCAATGTACAACAAATATGTATATCACAATATATCTTTTAACATAAAGCCACATCTAAAAAGAATTGCAAATAATACCCAGTAGCAGGTATACTTGCAAGGGTCGTCAACTATAAATTCAGTCACCCTGAGGCTGTGTTGTTATACCTTGCCACTCTAACTGAATTTGATACACATGTTGAGGCTGTCACACACTGACTGATAAGTCTGTCCACTCCATAGCAATGCTGACTTTGTGAGACCAAGCATGCACATCTCCTTGAGACCCAGATGCTGTGTCGAGAACATCTTCAATGGTAGATTGACTAAATACAATTGAGAAGTTGGTACTAATTTTTTTTATTTATTTTATTTTACATTTGTTTACCAGGAAAGTCCTACTGGATATATGTCCATTTTCAGTGGATGCCCTGGGAGAAAAGCTCCAGAAAGTAGAGTACAAATGCATTAGGAACAATAGAAAAATTTAGAGATAAGTATAATATGCAGTTTTCAGTAGGGTGACAAACATGGATAAAATGTAGTAGACAACATCAAAATCATGCGGCTTCAATTTCAGACAATAATACATGCAGTTATGGGCTAAGTCCATTCAAGAATTCATACACTTATTAGAGTATATGATTGAAATGCTTCGGGAGAGTTTGCAGGAACAGTGGGTGGTGATTAGTCGGGGTTTAAGCAGGGACACTGCCAATGCTGTTGGAAGTGTAGTTTGAGGCTTTTTATGAACTGGGTTAAGGAGGATTGGTGAGTAAGTTCGGTAGGTAGCATATTCCAAGTTTTGTCTACTGAGTTGGCAATAGAGAGTCTCCAGCCACATTTATGCTCTTAATTGTTTGTATCAGGAGTTTGTCAGCAGAGCATAGTGACCTCAGGTTGCTGTATGGTTTGATGATCTTATTTAGTGCTGGCATTTTTTCGGGTTAGTATAGTATTTTGTGCGTCATTGTAAGTTGGTTGTATCGGAGAAGACTGGGGCACTCCAGCCATCCTAGTTGAGTTAGGCTGATACAATGGTGGGTTCTAGAGGTAGCACTTTTAGCAAATCTAGCAATATGATTGTAACAACTAGCAAGTTTGGTAAGGGTGGCTTGGGTCAGGTTAGTGAAGAGGGGGGAGGCATAGAGGAGGGTAGATAGTAGGTGGGACCAAGCGATAGTGGTTCTTGCAAAAGGAGTGAGGAAGGATTTGATCTTGTATATGGAGCCCTGTTTTTATTGACAAATGTTATGGTTTGATTGACATGGATATCATATTTTAGGGTGTTATCGACTGTGACGCCCAGGAGTTTTGTGTGAGCATCTGGGGATATGATTGTGCCATTGTTGGAACTTATAGTAAAGAATGGTGAGGAGGATTTGCAGGTGGGGAAAAGATGAGCAGTTTAGTTTTGTTGGGGTTTAATAGAAGCTAATGGTTTGCAAACCATTTTTCTACATCATTGAAAGTATTCTGGGTTTGGGTCATAAGCTCAGTTGAGGAGGAGGCAGTATATTGAGTCATCCATGTATTGGATGCAGGTGGCCTTGGGAGTGATGGTGGTTAGGTCATTGATAAAGACTGAGAAGAGCAGTGGTCCTAGGATGGAGCCTTGGGGGACTCCTAGAGTAATGGGTAGACATGTGGATAGGTATACTGCCATAAAACTGCTTGTTGTCTATCATACAGGTAAGACTGGAACCATTTAATAGAGCTACTATTCAGTGACAGTTCCTTCAGGGTATGGAGAAGCAGTTGTTGACTGACCACATCAATGGCCTTAGAGAGATCTAGGAAGAGAGCTGAGGTAAGTTTGTTATTGTTTCGGTTGATGTTGCTAGAGTTAGAGAAGGATAGGAGGGCTGATGTGGTGCTGTGGTGTGGCCTAAAACCATGCTGAGAGTTGGCCAGTAGTTTATTTTGGGTGAGGTAGTGCATTAATTGGTTGTGGATGCACTTTTCCATAATTTTGGCCAGTGGTGATAGTATGGCTATTGGTCAGATGTTTGAGAGGTCTAAAGAATTCCCTCCTTTATGAAGGAGAATGACATGGAAAACCTTCCAGAGAGAGAGGGGATAGTGGCTTCAGTCAAAGTGTAGTTTATTATGATCGAGACAGGGTATGCGATGTCATCTGCCCCTTTTGGTAAATATTCTAGTGGGAGGAGATCAGCTGCCAGGGTAGTGGGCTTTAATTTATTAATTAGAGATCAGATGGTTGATGTAGATACAGGTTGGAAAGTGAAAGGGAGTGGGGTAGTGGTTGTGGAGGAGTTTTGAAAGGGGCTAGTGGGGGGAAGTTGGCTAGCTAGTGATTGAATGGTTTTGGAAAAAAATGTTAATGATGTTAGCAGTTTCCTCTGGAGTTTTAAGGTCGCAAGTTGAGGGGGTGGGGGTGGAGGTTTGGCCAGGGTGGAGCAGTTTGTTTATGCCTGCCCAAAATGTTTGAGGTTTGTTCTGGCATTTTTGCTGAAGGTGTTGATAGAAGTTTTTTTTGTCTAACAATGTGGCTTTCTTGGTATCATTCCTTAGTTGGTGGAATTTAATATGGCCAAGTGGGTCTTTGTAGGTGCGCCAATTGTCCCATGCTTTATTTCTTGCTATGATTTTGCGTTTGGTTACTTTAGAGAGCCGGGGGCGGTTTTAGTTTTGTCTCTGAGGGTGCAGATAGGAGCATGGGAATCTAGAATGGAGAGGAATTTAGAATTAAAATAGTCTACAGCATCATCTAGTGGAAGTTCTTTAAGTATGGTCCAATTGCATGCTCTGAGTTCATTCTGAAACTCAGTTGAGCTAAAGTTCTTGTTGTTTCTGATATATTTATATAGAACTTGGTGCTGGTTATCTACTTTATGCTTAATGATGTAAGTGAGTAGGTGGTCACTTATATCATCTGGGAGAATACCCGTGTTATACAGGTCTGGGTGATTGTTGATAAGAATCCAGTCCAGGATACTGCCTTTGTAGTTGGATTTGTTTATACTGGTGGGTGAGGATACAAGTTGGGTATAGCCATGAAGGTTTATATGGGTGGTGGGAGATTCAGAGGAACACCATAGTTTCTTGGGGGTGTGTTTTGGAAAGCCATTGGAGGAAGTCTTCTAGGGTATTTGCATTGTTGCCTGGGGGATATAAATGCAGGCAATGAATATAGATTTACTTTTGTTAAGCTGTAGTTTGCTAACTAGGGCTTCTGTATTATTGAACAAGGGGGTTGTTGTGGGGCTAGTGTGACATCTGTTGTGTTTTTAAACAGAACTGCTACTCCTCCACCTTTCCTGGTGTTATGGTCTGGTCTAAGCATGTTGTACCATGGTGGGATAACCTCATCATTTTTAGTTCCTGGTTTTAGCCAGGTTTCTGTAAGACATAGCACATCAGGTGAGTAGGTAGCTAGAAGGGCATGAAGATTATGGACCTTGTTGTTAATACTCCTGATGTTTAGGTGACAGGTCAGGAGAGGGTCCTTGCATTTGACCATATGTTGAAGGTGGTAGTGTGCTGGGAGCTTGTGGGAAGGGTGGGTCCAGGGTTAAGGCGGATGTCTCCATACCTCATCAGAGTAAATGTGCAGGAGTGCATCCATTAATGGATGCTGAAATAAAACTGTGGACCCATCTGTTAGGTACAAAGACATTTAGTGATTGTACAACAGAATGTAATGTGTTTGGTGCATGAGGAACATCCACTTTATACTGCCTGCAGGTATGGTTTTTCAATATGACTGCTTACTAAGGAAAAGCAGGAATCCTCATCAGGTATGAAGGGTAGGACCTCACTAGGTCCGTCATTAGTGGTTTCTCAATCTAACATGATAGGCCAGTACTGCTCATTGACATAGCCACATATGTCAGTCAGCACATGATAACAGGCTTGAACCATTAGTGAGTAGCTCCTGATTGCATTAAAATTCTCAGTTGTGTATATTCATTGATACTTCCTGTGAGTCCACATGTCCCCATATCCAAGCAGAGTTAGTTAGCAACCTTCATGGGGATGTCTGTCTCCTCCTTATCAAACTAATTTATCCTCTGCCCACTTACAATGGGCCTTTTTGGAGAGTCAGACAGTTTTATGATGTACTTATGCTTACAATTAATGCATTTAAGCCTCTAATACCCCACATATATAGGCCTGTGCAAATGTTATACAATGAATATCTCCAGTCTTTATGGCCTGCAGAAAATATCACAGACAGCATCAGGCCAGTCTCAGGTTTCAGTACCCTACTAGTGAAATGCATGTCTAGGAACCATCTTCAGCCAGTAGTGTTAGATTCATTGGTATGATGCCATCTTGTGCTGTATACAGGATACAGTTCCAGGTCACACAGTCAGAAACAGTAAAACGGTATCTAAGTCTGCTCTATAGTAGTGCATTAGCTGAGTCCATTGTCTTTGTAGGTATGTGTATCCTTCTAGCAAAACATGTACCAGTATAATGTATATACTGAGCCTGTCCTTGTTGGTTTGTGTGGGAGGTGTGGGGTGTGTCTAGAGTGGATTTTAGTATGATATTGTCAGCCTCTAAGTCATGGTCCAACATATGCTTTCATTTATAACTGTATGCCTGTAGACATAACTGACATATACTTATTTGGGGCTACATGGCAGAATTCAAATCATCAGAGTGATTTCACACCACTAGAGACACACGAAGCCTGCCAAAGTACAGGAAACTGAATTAAAGTGCCACGCCTGAAGGTCAGATGCCATAGGTTCATGAAACCTCTTATATCATCTCTCTTTTTCTGTGTAAAAATGTATAGAATATCTTTAGAGATTAATGCTAACATGCAAACTACTTCACTTCCTGTCACAGTTATGACATGCCATTCCATGTATGCTCTTATACAATGACTGGCCATTAATATTCGAGCATATACCATTGGAAAAAGTCTGGTCACCCAGACTTTCTTCTGTCAATATGTGCTGTGAAAATCTGACTTTTGTTTCATTTATAAAAAGAAAAAAAAAACTTACAAAAACTGGAGACTTCAAACAAATGAGACAGATGGAACAGAAAAAAATGAAAGGATAATTAGGTATGTTATGCAAAACTAGAGAAACGTATCTGATTATCCTTTTATTTTCTCTTTCCCATCCCTCCAGTATGTCTAAAATCTCCCAATTTCTTTTTTCTTTTAATTAAAAAAAAAAAAAAAAAACTAAGAAATGGAGATCTTCCTTTACACAGCACTGATGTACTGCGTAAGCATAGGAACAAAATTCCCATACACATGTGCAGTACATCAGGAAATCCCGATGATACGCATGTACAGTACATCAGGAAAGCCCCATGATACTGGGGAAAGACACAGGAGATCTGCATGGCAGCATTATACAAAGACACTTTTTTCTTAAATAATGTCATTGTAAAATAGCAATAACCCATGGCTGGGTGTGGGTAATGCCGGATTTCCCCATGGTTAGCTTTGACCAAACTACACCAACCGTTGGTAAATCCAGCATTAGACTCACCTAGCCATGAGTTATTGCTATAAAAAACACTGCTGACTCTTGCATAAAAGTCTATTAATAACTTTAAAATGGCTTTGCACAGATATATGTAAATCATTCTTATTACATAGGATGTGTCAGTTTGCATTATGTTTCAAGCATTAGTTAGGTTTATGTCTTTGTCTAGACTGTGCTGTTGATGGGTATGAAGCAGTGATTTGCGCTGTACTAAAAACGGACCCTGTAGGCACTATGTTACGGCAGTGGTTGTTGAACACCTGCTTTCCATTTACTGGCAAATTTCTGTGGTTTGGATTCATATGTTAATATGCTTACAAGATTCAAATGTAATGTACCCTCACAGAGTGAGTGGCAGACCCATACTTTTTCCACTTAGTGAAACCCTAACATGGTCAACTTTAGCTGTTTTGGTCTTTCTGAAGGAGATCTAGATGCAGTGGGGATTTTGGAGCACTCTGATGTTTGTGAGAAACTGGCCATCTCCACACAACTGTCACCAGCAATGTTGCCACAGATGAAATGAGATGCAGTAATATTATTTCCTGCCCTTATATTACTAAGGGAAAATACAGTGAAGGAGTTTCTTGAAATAGTTGATAACTTCATATCCCTTTATTTATTTGTTTCTTTATTTAATTTATTGACATTTGATTACGAGGAAAGTCTGATGAGCTAGAAGCCTATCTTTAGAGGAGGCCCAGGGAGAAAAGTTCCAAATTATTACAAAACATTTAAAAGCAATAATTTTACAGTCTTCAAAAATAAAACAAAACATCTGCAGTTTAAATAATTATAAGAAATAAGACATAATATAAAAACATTGGCTAAGAACTGATGCATGTTTTATGACAATCATTTAATATTTAAAGAAACTGTATACAGTTTGTAGAGAAATTAAATGTAAGTTAGTCAAATACAAATGGGAATTGCCGTATATAAAGTAAGGGAAAAACAGGTTTATGATATACTTAGAGAGAAAGTCAAGATGGAGAATTTGATAGAAGTAAGGAAGCAAGTGAAGAAGGGAGATCAGGAGGCACAAGGAATGAAAAGGTACTTGTTCACATTTAGGGATATAGTTATTGTGCGTATATTGTTGCTATTTATGCCAGTGCTACGTAGATCACCTACTTGAACTATAGACTCATAAAACATTTTTTTATATGGTAAAATGTATCAACCGTTTCAAATTAGGGCTATAGTACATACATGTAGCTATTTTCAGGCCTATGTTCTTTATCTGCTTTAAAGCTGAATTGTATGATTTTACTGATATAGTTTAGGCACAGTTTTCATTGATATTTAGTGTGAATTGATGCACTGGACTGGTATTTATAATAATTTAATAGTTTAATATAGTTAACAGACAGACTATAGTTCTGCTGTGTGTGCTGCAGACACACTTTATCATCTGGACATTTGCCAGAATTCAGATCTCATGCTCAATTTGTCAGGCAGTATTATGTGATGTCCTTCTATTCTAATGTTGCAGTATTCTAAACATGAGTGATCCTGTACCTGAGGCGATCCGAATGTCCGGCCCATATACAAAAGCTTAGCCTGGCTGCTTTATGGTGCGTGGGATATCACACGTAGGTACCATAAACTGTAGGCCATAAATGTGACATCTGCAGGTACAGAACTCAGAACTTCTCTGCTGCCAGTTGAACATCAACTCGTTCATTCTGCTCCAAGCCAAAGACATCTAAAAAGATAAGTACCCTGTTGGGTAACCTTATTTTTTTTCTCTAGTTCTAGTTACTCTCTTTTGCTTAATTGTTAGCTGATTCTGTCCATTTGCTCTAGGAAGGGAAAATGTAAGTGAGGACATTAAAATTCCTCCACAAAGACAGCCATGACCTCTGCCTCTTTTGCTTAGGGCTTTCCCATGACTGCAAATCCAGCTTTATTTGCCAGTTGTTTGTTCTGAAGACCATACGCAGTCATCTAGCAGCTCTTAATCTTTTTGTTGAGAACCAACACCTTAAAAGACTAGCCTTGGGCATGGAAGTGACGCCTGATGTATTGGGCGAACTGCCTAAGAAAAAGGCCAAAGTTTTAAGGCCTGAAAAATTGCCTGCACCTCTGGATTTGAACATCTGACTAGCCACCATTTTAGGGGCTGAGGTACATCCAATGGCTTCGGAGACTATGGTGGGTTCCATTTTGAACACCACTCCAGCTTCTCTAACTGGCATATCCATGGAAGTTATACCGACATCAGTGTCTGATGTCGTGGGGGAACCAGGTTTGCATGTGCGTGCGCGCGTTTGTGTGTGTGTGTGTGTGTGTGTGTGTGTGTGTGTGTGTGTGTGTTTGTGTGTGTGTGTCTGTGTTTATATGAGTGTAGTAGAGCTAGAATGAATCATGCTAGTGGATACCTAAGTTTTGTTATTCATCTCAGATATGCCCTTAGCTAATATATACTAGTATTATGTGATTATTTAGTATGTGAGGGGATGTGGAATGGAGTCCTGTCTGCTTACCTAAGATTATAACAAGGCACATATACTGGTGTTATGTTCTAACCTACTATCTGTGGGAGAAGACATGCATGCTGGTACTTCCCTTCCTACTTATGTACCAACTGGCCAAGATTGCACTGTAAAAATTGTGCCTGGAGATATGGAGATATGGAGTAGTAAGTTTTAACACTTCCTTCCCATGTTCAGTAAAGAATCAGACCAACATCTTACCAGAAATGGTCTTTGATGTGCTACTTCAACAGGTTCAGCAGCAGACACATGACAGGCTTTGTCAATAGCTTTTGAACTCCACTTTGTATGACAGTGACTGAACATACATTTGCACTGAGCCTTGTATTAACCTCAAACTCCAGGGTTACAATGGAGATTCATTTTAAATAAGTCTAATGTCATTATTCCGATGTTACCATGTAAAAGTTCACATTAGTAATATTCAGGCAGAACTGTTCAGAGTTGGAATGGGAACTCTATGGAGAGAAAAGAGCCTGAGATGCAGCTCTTCATTGGTTGTTGATTTACTTGCAATATAGCCCTTCCTCCCCAATGTGTTGTAGTGTAGTGGTTAGCATTGTCACCTCATAGCAAGATGTTCTCCAGTTCACTTCTCTGCTGGGGTGCCTTCTGTGTGGAATCTGCATGTCATCTCTGTGTTTGTGTGGATTTCCTCTGGGCGCTTCAGTTTCCTGTCATGTTACAGAAACGTATCTGGAGCATTTCTCCCTGGGCCTCCACTGTAAATTGCCTCATTCCAAGTCAGACTTTCCCAGTAAACAAATGTTAAAGAAATAAAGATCTTGCTGCCTTTTTGATGTTATCACAAGCACAAAGATGCCTGGTAATAGTGACTCTTGCTGTGGGAGTATGACTGAACTTTCTGGTCAAGTCAATGCAAAGATAGCCTGCCTACATAAATACCCAAACTTTTTTACTTCCAATACAGTGTCTATTATCCCTCCCAAGTCTCGTAGGCAGAAACTTTTCTGTAATCAAGAAAAGCACATCTTTATGGAGACATGCATGAGTAAAATTAGTTAATATTAGCAAACTGCATACGCGTAGTCAAAATGTATAAAGCAACTTGCAAAACATTAAAATTCAAAATGGATATTAGCTTTATAATTTCTTTCACTCCTCTCCAGTTTGTCCTAAATAAACCTCCCACTGCAATGATTTCTTTTAAATGACAGACGGTAAAGACATAAAAATTATTTCAGGTAAGAGTCTCTTAATTCACTGGGTGATTGTCATCTTCAAGCATATGATATGGCAATTTTCATAGTTTCTAAGCCTCCCTGCAGTACAAAGTAGAGTTCAGTTTGCCTTAAAAGCCAAATAAAAATGAAATAGACCTTATATTGTGAATTCAAAAACTTTAAAATCCATCACGTTATTTAGAAGGAAGGTGAAGTCAGTAATTTTCTTTCATTTTACTCTAGCAGTTTAAATTTGTTATAATTCCATTAAAGAAGATGTGGAAAAAGAGTTATAAAAGTAGGAGATCATATTATGAAGAAGATAGTACCTTGCAAAAAAATTGCAATGTGTCTTCTAGCTTTCTAACTGCATTGTAGCTCTGGAGGTGGAATCAGCAGCTTAGACTGTGGCTTGCTGCCTCCATGCACTACCTTAGTAGTGCATAATAACCCTAAAACCGCCCCAATTCTAATGTGCAGCTTACCTTAAAAAAGCCCTTTCCATAACACGACCACTAAACAAGACATGTCAGACACTCACCATGCACACACACTCAGATGCAAAGCACTCATGGTCACATGATAAATCTCTTCCCTTACTTAACCCTTACTCTAATCTTAAAGCACTCATACTCATGCATGCACTGAATCTATCCCCTCACCTAACCTTTACCCTAACGCTAAAACGCACACATTCAAACACAGACTTCCAGTCCCATCGCTTGCCTTTGTTCACCAGCCAGAAGTCACTCAAAACAGCATTTGCACAAATGGCCCTTTGCTCAAAACGTACAATAGTTCACTTGCACTGCGCAAACAAAAGTCAATCAAATGAAATGCAACTAATATATGTGTGTGTGTATATATATATATATATATATATATATATATATATATATATATATATATATATATATATATATATATATAAAATGTGTGTGCGTGTGTGTGTGTGTGTGTGTGTGTGTGTGTGTGTGTGTGTGTGTGTGTGTGTGTGTGTGTGTGTGTGTGTGTCTCTTACTTAAACACACACATCATCAACTCACAAATGACTGACATTTTCTTACTGAAATTAGCACTGCAAATCTCCCTTGGAAACGCTACCATGGGTATTACAAGGAGTCATGTCCCATTGTCCTTATGCAGTTGGTAAATAAGTAGTGTTAAGGTAAATTTTAAGAAAAAAATTGATCATGTGTTAGCTAATAAATGGTGAGTTGGCCAGCTGGCCAGTAGACTCGCATCTCTCTCTTTCTCTCTCTATATATATAAAATACATACATACGTGTAAGTCTATATCAGTGTGTGTGTGTGTGTGTGTGTGTGTGTGTGTGTGTGTGTGTGTGTGTGTGTGTGTGTGTGTGTGTGTGTGTGTGTGTGTGTAAATAGTAATTAAGTGAAATTTTCTACAGTAGTGCAACAATCCATGATAATATTCTACAAGTGATTTTACATATTTATCGGTCAGCTATACATGTAGTAAAGATGACATTTTCAGAACATGGACATTTATGAGAATGACTTTGGAAAATGATAAGAATACTTTCCTTGCCCTATCAGTAGATATACATAAACTCATATTTCCCACTCACCTTCTCTGGCCTCATATAACACTGATACGGCTGTTGGTGACCCTATTCTACTTCCCTGAAGTGGGCACTCACACTCACACATGCACACTTATACACACACACACATACACATTTAATGGGTCCCATCTGCTGAAGGTGGTGGTATATCAACTGGATGTAAAATACTCCACTGCACTTATTGAAAAAAGAAATAATAGAGGTTGCTTCATTATATTTACACTTTATATCACACTTTATACATCTTTCTCAATGCTATGGATACATTTCCCTAGTCAGTGTGAATGCCATCTTGGGTACTTGCTGAATGGAGGAGACTGGCCTAGTGGGACTAACCAGGTTAACAAAAATAATTATAATAATATAAATGAATAAATAAATATTGCAGTCATTCACTCAAACCCATCCCTGGCAAACCTACTGACATCCGTGGCTGCTGGATCACCAGCAAGGCAAGTAGACAACTTGTCTCTGTGCAATGACAACTTTTCCAAAAAAAAAAAAAAAAAAAATCGTAAGACACTTATGAGGACAACTGCAATACACTGAGCAAATTTTAAATGACTTTTAAAAGAATACATAAAAAGTAGATTAGCTATTCTGGAGATGTAGCCAGTTTTAGAAGATTGGAAAAAAATAAAAAAACAAACAAGCAAAATAAATAAATAAATAAATAAATAAATACACACAAAAACTAGAAGTCTTAAAACTTCATTGATGAGCACAGTCACAATAATTTCCAAAAATCATGAAACCCAGGTAGTGTTCCAACGCAACAAGCATTTATTTGCCACAGACAAGCAATCCTCAGTAATAAAAAATCAGAAATACTTTACAATGTTAAACATATCAGCTTTTATGCACAAAAGTAAGTGTGGAAAATATATGTACTGTTTAACTTTAAACCAGCCTATTCCAGGCAAACAATATAGCAGTAAGGCAGTTGTAAAAGATGCATATAAATGCTTATTTAAAATATAAAAGTGAAAAAAAGTTATACTTGCCTTTTTAATAAAAGTGCAATATCTGGAGAAAGATATGTAAAATGAAATATAACTGTGCATTTTTTTTCCCTGAAAATATATGTGGCTTGAATTTTTTGAGTTAGGTCAAGTGATAATTTCATCATTTGGACCATAGCTTGATGAATCTTACCCTTCACATTTGTTGCTTGTGTAAATGGAATCAGGAAGAACATCAAAAATTCAAAAGCCATAGGAAGTCCTGTTTGAGAGTTTACAAAAAGGGATAATGTGTGTTAATTCAAAGAATAATAATTGCAGAAGATAACGGAGCATACAAGATTTACTGGTTTGACAGCTGAAGCATCCCCTTAGGACAGTGCTGAAATTGTGGAACTACTGCTTATAAGAACTCTGAAACTTCAGTTTGGAGTGAAAATCCAGATGCAGTAACAGACAGTATATCCTTTTTGCCAGAACTAGATAGTACATGTTAGAATGTTTATATAATCTGTTAGTTTCTAAAGTTTTTGTTCTTTTGCATGCTTTCATTGTTTGTATACTTACTTGGAAAAGAAATGTTTTAGCCTATTTATTTCAAGTAAATAATTAATTATTCTACTCTGAATGCTCACTGTTTATGTTTTATTCATTGGTTTGAGAGTTTATCTTTTACCTGTACCTGTACTGTGAGATATCTAGTTTTGGAATGGTTACTGCTTTAGGCTAGTTGGTGTGATCTGAATATTTAATAGTTACCGTATTTTATGTCTAATCAGCAAGGTGTGCTCTTGTTTTGTTAGTTTTGACAAACTGGTGATAATCTAACTTTAAGTACTGGAAGAAAGCAGGTAGTTGGTCCTTGAGAGTCACTGTTTGTCCCCATTATGAAAATATTGAGTGTGTGTGTGTGTGTGTGTGTGTGTGTGTGTGTGTGTGTGTGTGTGTGTGTGTGTGTGTGTGTGTGTGTGTGTGTGTGTGTGTGTGTGTGTGTGTGTGTGTGCATGTGTGTGTGGATGTGTGTATGTGTGTGTGTGTGTGTGTGTGTGTGTGTGTGTGTATGTGTGTGTGTGTGTGTGTGTGTGTGTGTGTGTGTGTGTGTGTGTGTGTGTGTGTGTGTGTGTGTGTTTGAGAGAGAGAATAAAAAAATCTGGTCAAACTTCAATTATCTTTAGTACAGTTGCACTAAATGACACAGGGCTCAGTCTGAGGTGGGTGAAACCATGGACTGCTGGCAATGGTAACTTTGACCTGCAGGGAGATAGGATGGATCTTAATGGGTTTGTCAGGGCTTGGCCATTACCCAAGTCAGCAATGTGCATTTGCCATATATCCTTAAGGACAACTGATCTTTGTATTTTAATGGCTATCAGTGCTGGAAATCAAACCCCATTCCTCTGGTTCTGTTTTAGAGGTGTAGTTAGGGTGGGACAAAGGGGACAGCCACCCTGGTGCAAAGTGTTATGGGTGTGATAAACAGAACTATCAGTATTAAAAGCAATTGAGGTATTGCATTTTCAGTCAGAACTAAAGTGTTTTAGTGCTCTGTGTATGGCACAAAATCTAGCAGCTGCATCATACAAATTCAACAAGCAGTTTGCTACAGTTTAAAAGAAGAGAAGAGCATTTCATATCTCAGCTGGGAATTTAAAATATACTAGGAACCCCAAGATCTGTTTCAACTTAGAAAATCAACACTAGAAATTCCTTTTTCATAAATGCAAATTCTGTTCATTAAAGTAGGTCCTAATGAAATTAAGAAAGAGAATGAACTTATCTGTTACTGATTGCACTTTTTGACCATTGGTGTTGCTCATCAATATAGTGTTACAGCATTTACAACTGCTCTTCAGTACTGCACTACAGAGTACAGGGTTACCTTTGTGATATACTTTTATTTCCTGGCTCACTGCTATACTGATGCAGCACTGAAACTGTTTTCTTTTCAGCTATTTCACTTGAAACTACTCATTTAGATAATATACAGCTATTACAGCCACTGCACCCATAACCATTGATTTAGACTATCTGTTGCTCATTGAACTATGTAACCTATTGGGAAAAGCTTTTTGATTCGAATTTGCCACTTGTTACAGATTTCTTTATTGATAATACATATTTCTGTCAGTTACTAATTTTTTTATTTGTGACTACTATAGAAGGCACAACTCACTATTTTATTCCTTAGCCAATGTAGCCTTCATTATCACTTTGTTCTAGTCCAGTCAATATCTTTTGTTTTTTTACCAAAAATAATTTACTAACCTATCCTATTTTGTTATAGCCCTTTTGTCTGTAGTGACCAATATGGAATGTCACTCAGCTGTTGTCCATTCTGTAGCCAGCCTGATAGTATTAGGTATTTTGAGACATAGTGGAATAACAGCCTAATTTTTATTGAAAATTCTTTATTGCTACCTCACAGTGATTCAGTATGTGGGAGGTGTAAACATTTATTTAACTTGGAGGATACCTTCTTGCTTTAGAAAACATTCGGAAAGTATGACACACACACACAAACACACACACACACACACACACACACACACACACACACACACACACACGCACACGCACACGCACACACACACACACACACACACACACACACACACACGTGCACACAGAGCACTTCCATTAAACCAACTTATGGTGAAGTTAAGAAAACACTGGCTGAGCCTCCCACGCTAAAGACTAAGAAACTTCAGACATTAGTTCACACAGCACCATGCCCACTTTTGGCCCACACACCCAAAATCAGTACACATAGTCACAAGGGTGCAGACTCAAAGGCCACATAGCCTACTGAGATTGTATCTAACCATGACAATTTTTAGTAATAAGTGACACTAATGTCAGGTATACAGACACCATTCTGACCAGGCTGGATAAGAATAGGGTCACAGTTAACTGTCTTTCTGGAGCCAGTATCCAGGATGTAACTAGGGTACTTAAAATCCTCCATCCTGACAAATCTGATTAAGACATGATAGTGGTCTATGCTGGGGTAAAAGTCCTTAGACACTCGACCCACAGGGATATGTAGAAGGATATGACTGAACTTGCTATGTATGTGTCTGAGACAGGAAAGACAGTGGTCACTCATAATGATGCCACAATTCAAGACAAGATAATTGTCTTTAATAATTGTCTCTGTGGCTAGTGTCATTCCGGAGGAATCCAGTATGTGTCAGCTTGGGATGTCTTGGCTGACAAGATTTCCTGCTTTGCCAGGGGTGGTCTGCACCTCTCTTACCAAAGCTTTTGAATTCTGGTTAAACCTTTGGTACCACCCCATAGAGTAGTCAGGGTACAACTGATGGACTTTCAACCCAGTAAATTCTAATTTGGAAGACATTAACATCTCCTCAATGCCAGTAGCCTTAACAAATGCCCAGACTTGATACTTTCCTTCAACTTGAACATATTCATATATATGTAATTACACATGGTTGCTGGACAAGGAAAGCTCCTACTCTATTCCTGGGTATCATCCCTATCACATCTTCAGACCTACTGACAACTGTGGAGGGAGTATCATTATTTTGTCAGGGATATTATCATCTCACAACAGACTTCTTGGGACACCACATTTGAACTCATAGATGTCTTAATAAGCAGAAACAACACTAACTACCACTTAATATCTAGCTATAGAACACTATCTATGTCCCCTTCTGAGCATGACAGCTATGTTAACAGACTAACTGAAATCCCCGTTAAAGCCAACACCTTCCTACTCTGGGACTTCAACTATCAACCAATAAACTACTGAGTCTCCATTGTCAATGATTTGTGGGCTAATGCCCAGTGCTTCACTGACATTATAAATGTTAACTCTCTTTTACAAATATTTAACCATCCTAATAGGGACCCCAATATCCTTGATCTAGTCCTCGCAAATGTGGCCAATTATTACACATCTCTATATATGTCATGTCTCATTAACTCAGATCATAAATTAGTGACCTTTTCCTTTAAAAACTGGTGGTACTTAAATATAAATACCACTGTGTTTATGGACGTTTTAAAAATGACCCTTTGTCAGTTACTTGATAAGCTAAATATATTCTTCTGCAATTCTCCAACAGATTCTATTGTTAAAGCTGTTGCCTGTGCCCCTGACTTCTACTCCCAGTTAAATAGTTTTAATGATAAGGCAGTCCCTGTCCATACCAAAAATAATGAGAAATTTAAAAATAAGTCCCTATGGTGGAATACCCATATAAATAAATTATATAACTAGAAGGTGAATGCTTATAAGAGGTCTCATTCTACCTAGCATAAGAATATACAAGCAAACTAATAAAGAGCTTAAGGGAACCATTAGGAAGCTCAAAGCTGAGTATGAACTGAAATAAACCACAAACGAACAACAAATCTTTATTTAACTATATCAAGAGGTTAAGGAATAACACCCAACAATATTCAGAGGTAGTCCTAAATAATTTTGACCAGGCTGACCCAAAGGAAGCAGTTAATATCCTAGCTGACAAATTTAGTGCAAATTCTACTGCACCATCAGTTATAGCAATTCCACAGATTCTATAGCCCCAGTTACCCCTTTAATTAATATGGAACAAGTTCTCTCAGGACTTCTGAAAGTTAAAAACAACATGGTGGATAATAATATGCTAGGCTGCTTGATTATCAGTGTCAGGTATGGACTATCTGAAGCATACTTAACTTATTTAATCTAAACTTCTCCATGTGTTACATTCCTGAAGTCTGGAAAGCAGCCATTAGAATGTGATTACACAAGGGCAGCTCAAATATGGACCCTGGTAACTATAGACCCATTAGTCTCCCCAACCTCATATGTAAAGCTATAGCATATACGATCTCAGAAGTCATTAATCTGGACACTGAAAATCTCTTAACCTTGGACCCTCATCATTTCAGTTTTGTCAAAGGAAGGTCCTGCCTGTTTAACGTCATAAATGTCTTTGAAAAATAACCAAAGCAGTAGATAGTGGTTATGCAGCACATCCAGCATATCTTGACTTGGCCAAGGCCTTTCACTATTCACCATTAAGGCATTATTGGCAAAGTGATGTCCCATCACTGGCCCAGTAATCAAGGAGCCCCATTCCTCACCACTGGCAACAGTGGGGGATGTACACACTGGGAGGATGACAGTTACACACAAAGTATTTCCAGATGCAGCTGTCTGCATCAAATGCAGTTTCCCTTAAATGCCCACAGAGACCACAGTCAGTCTGGGGCTGGTTTATCTCTCCTTCTCCATAATCCTCAGTAAGAATCCCCACTGGCACAGCTACAGCATTGAGATCTCAGCTGAGTGACAAAGTCAAGGCCTCCAGCACCCTCTCTGTCCAACCAGTGCTTCGTGCCCCTGGCCCAGTAGCTGACACACATACTCTCTAAGGTTTGTTATACACACACACACACACACACACACACACACACACACACACACACACACACACACACACACACACACACACATACGCATACACCTGGGAAAAGCTGGTACAGGTTTACTAGCTATGACCCCTTCTGCCCAGACTATAAGTTAGTTATTACTGCCACCAATCACTCCTTATCAGCTGTTTTAAGGCCCTTAACAAAGGGTGTCCAATCTTACTGTATAATGTTACTATTAATACAAATGGTAGTTTGATCAAGAGCAAGGCTATTAGGAGTGGCCCACAGTGTCACCAAATAAGTATGCAAGTACTGATTCCAAGATGGTCGCCGGCTAGACTGCTCCCTATTCACTGAGCTCCTCACAGCATTGGAAATACCTGCAATTTTTAACAACTTTTAAGTGAAATTTCTCCACAGTTTTTTATACAGAAAGTATCTTTGATATACCCTCTACATTCTGGGACTATTTATTTTTCGAAAGAGTGCAATTTTTATGTTAATTTACTTCAGAGTACTTTTGGCCTCAACAGTCTTTGGGCACGTGCACTCTAGAAGCTCCTTTCTGTGTCAGAATTCCTGTTTTCACACCTCTTTTCTGGGCATGGCTGGAAACTCTGACTCCATGGAGGACAACCAAGGCCAAATTCTCCTCTATGCTTTCTCCAGAGAAAGACACCGGATCTAAGAGATTAAGAACCACCAAACAATCTACTGAGAACATTAAAGTAAGTGCTAAAGATAAAAGTGACTCTAATTTCTATTTAGAAGATTTGAAGATGGCATTACAGCCCATTCAAAGTGCTATTCAGGGTTTCTCTGAACAACTGACAGATTTTCGTAAAACTTTAAAGCAGATAAATGATAGAATGGACTTACTTGAAAATAAAAATCTAGATTTGGAAATAAGAGCAGACTCTATTGAACGTGACTTAAAATCCAAGGATACACTTTTTACAGAAATACAAGCAAAATTACTGGACTTAGAAGCAAGGTCTCGCAGAAATAACATAATAATTAGAGGACTACCTGAATCTTATGATAATCAGAACTTAATTTCAGTGACTAAACAAATATTCAAAGCATTACTTAACTATGAGACAGCCACTAATATCTTAATTGTTGAAAGAGCACATAGAGCCCTGCGTGCTAGACAAGAATCTACTTCACCTCGGATTATCTACACAAGATTACTAAACTATCAAGATACTCAAAGTATCTTAGAAGCAGCCAAAAGTAAAAAACATCTCATATGGAATAATCATAAGCTGACTTTTGCACAGGATTTAACTCCACAAATAAAAATGAACAGACAAAAGTTATCACCATATTGTGCAGATCTGATAAAAAGGGGCATAAAATTTCGGATGAGGTACCCAAACACACTCTCCTTCAGTTTTAATGACAGAAGCTATACTGTTACCGAACCACAAGAAGCAAAGGATATCTTTTTTAAATTATTTAAGGTCCTTCCTGACCTTGCTACACAATAAGTAATTCTTCTTTTATGAAGTAAGTACATTGAACTACAGTTAGTGACTTTACATTTCTTTATATATACTCTTAAATAACTGGGTATATATAACAAGCTTTACCATAAGAAAAATACTCTGGTCTTAAAATGTGTATAATGTGTGCTTAATGGTTATTGAGATGTCACTGTTTTTTTTAAACATTTTCTATTTCATTATTTAATGCTTTTATAGTTTCCCTGTAAATACATTCCAGAGTGTTTTATGTGGTATTATGCTTTCAGTCAGGAATGTCACTCAAACAAAAAAGCGTGGGAATCATTCAAGCTCACCAACCTGCATAGAATTCTGCTGTTGTTGTTTATCTTAACCCAGACACAATCCATTTTCCCTCCAGTTTGTCAGCCTGATGACGTTGTTATCCATAGGAGATTTGTGGCAGATTTGTCTAATTAGTTACATCCTGACTGTTTATGTGCTTCTTGTTGCTTGGCTGCCTGTTATCGTAAAGATCGCAGATTACTATCTGTTTCCTTGGGTCTGCGTTCACGTATGGTATGGCTTCCTGGTTGCGTGATGCAGTCCCCGTTGAGAGTTACAACATTAACTATCTGAATCTGCTGATGTTTAATCCAGCTTGGTTTTTGCGTGTAGATTCGTTTTCGTGCTTCAGATAGCTCTGAAGAACTGAATGCTGCGAGAGGACTTCTACGTGTTCAGCGTGTTTTCTTTACAGTTGTGCGAGAGTATATGCTGCACTAAGCGCATCATTTCCAGATGTATATGTTATCTCTAAACACAGAACATTAATTACGAGAAACAATTGAGCCAGCCATTAGAACTGTTTAATCCCTCTTTTAGCAAACAGCTAAAAAATATGTTTTTGGTATTTTGGTTAGACAAGCAACAAGTACTCAAGCACATACATTTATTACCATACACTGACTCACAGTATATTCCTTGTTAATGTTTCCATGATTTAGTAAGTCAATTCACAAATAGGTATATGGTCTGACTATCTGGTTTTTACAACATATGCAATGACATGTAATATAAATGAGTTAGTTAGTAAGCCTGATTAACAGGCATCATGTCAAGATGTTTTTTGCTTGTATGTAGGACTTAGTTGGCCAGTTAATATGATTAGTGGTTTGGTCCTATGGTTTGTTTCTAATATCTCAGGCAACTTAGATATATAGTTTCAAATGTGCCTTTTTGTGAGACTATGTCTCTCACACTGACCCTGAGATGTTGACCCAATTACTAAGGGGTCTTGATCTTTATTAATGTTTTTCATTACCATGCAAGTAATTATACCTATACGCAAGTGCATTAATATGTATGTTATGTTACACAATTTGATTATATATGATTTCTCACTGTTATTTACAGTTAATATAAACCTTTGGTTTACTTTCCATTTTACATGACCCAGAAACTTGAATTTAAAATATACTCATAGTAGGGCTTATTATAATATGTTACATAAATAGTTTCTCATTTATATCTACAATAATAGATTACATATAGTATAATTTTATGTTTAGATTGTAAGAGCCATGTGATCTAATATATACAGTGTGACTGATACTAGTTTAGCTATGTATTCTTAATATCCAAAGCACCCACATAGATTACAACAGTACAAATTAAATGAGGTCTAAAATGGAGAAGATTACATAGAATTAACTTTTTTTATAGTTGATTGACATATATGTACTATAATTTTATATCTTATCATTAATACCTTTAAATTATAAGGTTTGAGATATACTCTTATGGAAATACATTCATTTACATGATTACTTTGCTCTAGTTACATTATAACTTTACTATGATACTTATGTTTCACATACACCTACCAAGGCAAATATATATTATAGTGTGTGATTAACGGTATTTTCTTTATTTGACACAACTTCGAATTAACTATATAGGAGTTTGTGAATACACATATGAATGGGGTTAAGTATGTCGGGCATCTTGTTATCAGATTATTGTGTAAATATGTTTAGCTTTGTTAACTTTATTATAGTCCTTTTTAGGACTTTACTCAAATTTTCTTTTGTTTTATGGGATTTATTGGTGACCAAGTACACACATCATATATATAGTTATCTATATCTTCCTTCTTTAGAGAAGTTAAGGTGGGTAGGCACTGGGGTGGGGAGGGGGGAAGATTTTGAGACTAAAGTTAAATCTATTTTGAATCATACCTATATATATAATTGTTGTACTGAGACTAAGTTTTGCTTTTTCTCTTCTGTCTTATATTTTTTTCATGTACAAACATTTTATGCCCCTGCATTTCCTTTAACAGACCTTTGATAATAACATGACTAATTTATTAATAATTGATTCCTGGAATGTAAGAGGGATTAAGAACAAAGCTAAGAAATCTTTACTATTTCATTTAATGTATAAATCACATGCTAATATATGTTTTCTGCAAGAAACACATACTCTTAGGGATGGCTGGTACAAAGAAAAAAGCAAAAAATGGGTCAAAAAATAATAGCTTCTGGTGACACTTCCAATTCCAGGGGGGTGGCTATCATAATTAAACAAATATTTCAGGGGAGTATTATTGAAGAAAAACATGACAATGAGGGTAGATGGTGCTATTTTACCTCCACCATACAAAATATAGATAAACCACTTTTGATGCTAAATATTTATGGTCCATGTAGTCATCAACATTTTTTTATTCTACAGATACATAATATTCTCTCTTCTTATAAAGATCATTATGTTATTGTAGGTGGGGACTGGAATGCTGTAATCAACCCAGTTATTGACCGCACTAGTTGTTCCTCTTCCTATAACCATCAAGCATCCCTTGTGCTGGAGGACCTAATATTGGACCATAATCTTATAGACCCTATAGAACTTACTAAATACTCAAACAAAAAAGATATATATACATATTACTCAAAATGTTATCATTCATGGTCAAGGTTAGATTTCTTTCTTATATCTATGTTTTTTTCACAATTGTTATTAGACTTTAATATTGAGCCCAGATTTCTTTCTGATCATTCTAGAATCCTAATAAAATTAAATATGGACTTTAATTCTAGACATACATTCAAACAAAATAATTGGACTTTGAATAATAATTTGCTCTCTAATAAAGATATTAGCAAAACATGTATAGAAATAATTCAAGAAATGGAAAATAACCTAGATTTAACTGATATTCCCTATGATATACAGTGGGCTGCTTGTAAGGCTAGGTTGAGGGGAATGTTCATTGGTAAGGCTTCATACATTAAAAAACAAGTTAATAATAAAGAAAGGTCCCTAAAACTAAATATTCAGCCTCTTGAAACTCAATATAGATTAAATTCAGATCCCTCATATTATGAGCAAATTATACAATCTCAAAAAGAACTTCTTTTGCTACATCAAAATAATCTATCAATACTAGAGCAAAGATTATTAGCTACTTACTCTGAATGGGCTCAAGTGCCATCCAAAACTCTTGCAAGAATAATTAAAAAAAACTTTGACAGGCCTAAAATATCGCCTATACAATACAAAAATCAAATATATAACACGGACAAGGAAATTTTGCAACTTTTTACACTACTATATACTGATTTATATTCCAAAAAATCCAAACCTATAGTTAATTGTCATATAAATAGTTTTCTAGGTTCTATAAGGTTTCCTATGTTGAATGAAAAACAACATAACATTCTGTCAGCTCCTCTAAGTCTTCTTGAAATCTCTGATTTCATTGACAGACTCAAACCTGGTAAATCCCCAGGTCCAGATGGATTTACACCGGAATTTTTTAAATCCTTTAAGTCAGTAGTTGCTCCCTTCTTGTTCAAGGTTTATAATTACATTAAAATAAAAGACATAGCTGATCTCCATTGGAACACCTCAAAAACTATACTAATTTTAAAGAATAATAAAGACAAAACAGACCCTAATAATTACAGACCCATTTCATTAATTTAGACATTAAAATCTTATCTTCTATCCTCGCTAATAGACTAAAAAAAGTTTTAACTTCCATAACCTCCTCATATCAAACAGGTTTTACATATCACAGACATGCATGGGACAATACTCTGGCTATGGAAGCCATTATACACCTTACAAAAAATGATAATAACCCACTATATGCATTGATTCTTGATGCTTCAAAAGCATTTGATAGAGTGAGTTGGGACTTCCTCTTTCAAGCCATGACCTGTTTCAATATCCCTATATCATTTATAAATTTAATCAAAACTTTATATAAAGAATCCTTTACCAGATTGTATATTAATGGAGCCACATCTATCCCTATAAAAATTACTAATGGTACAAGACAGGGCTGTCCTTTATCTCCCTTTCTCTTCAATTTGTATTTAGAACCATTACTTTTTATACATAACACAAAATACATTCCACAGGATTCCTAAGGTCTTGAACACTAACTTACCTTTCTCAGCTTTTGCGGATGATTTAGTAATATACTTTCAAACACCTATCACAGATCTAAACAAACTTGTTAACTCTATTGAGAAATTTTCACTTGCATCGGATTACCACATTAATCCCCAAAAGACTCATATTCTCCCTTTAAACCACCTGGCACATAAATCATACTTATTTCCTGTATCTCCTTTTAATATTACTTATGAGGTGAAATATTTGGGTATTCATGTGGTTCAAAATAGCCTATCTTCATTTCAAAATAACTTGAATAAAATATGGACATCAATAATGCTTGATATGCGTAGATGGGAACTAGTTAACCTATCACTTTTATCCAAAGCTGCAGTGATTAAAATGAATATTCTCCCCAAATTTCTCTACCAATTCAATTCCTCAGATCAAATCATTCCTAAATCTTTCTTCGATAGAGTTAATAAAGAACTAGCTAAATTTTTGTGGTTTCCTAAAACAGTTAGGATTTCTTATCCTAAACTATCAACTTCTAAAGACAGGGGTGGTTTGGGTCTGCCAAATTTGTATTTATATTATTTAATTGTTTCAGCCAATAAATTACTTTCCATTTCTAAACTGAACAATATTAACTACAATCAACCTCCAATTTGGATTAAGCTATGGCATCAATATATCATTTCCAAAAACATTAATCCTACTGCCATTCCATTCATCTCTATGGATATTATAAATACACTCAAAATCTCGAATTTCCTAAAACAAAAGATCAAAGCATTTCAGGAGTTACTGAAACTTGTCAAGCTTGATAATAGTCTTTATTTACTTTAACCACTTCACTTGAATCCCAACCTTAAATTAGATAATATGCCATTTAATCTTATAAACTATCCTCTTATTAAAAATATGATTGTCTGGGATCTCTTGAAATATAAAGATGTGTGAAGTTACTGAAAGTCAATTGTAAATATACTATAATCTTACATCTATTAAGAGAAGTGGTCATGGCTAAATGCATTCTCAATTTGCCAAAAGAACAAGATCTTAACAATTTAGATACGATAATTAAAACATTATCACTCCCTGAGAAAATGCTATCAAAATCATATAATTTATTAAACAAATTCATACAAGACTCATTATGTCTTTTTTCTAACTTCTGGGATAAACATAATTCTCAATTAACTGAGAAACAAAAACTCTTGGCTATTAGAAATACTTTGGAACACTCCCCTTTTAAGAAATTGATCTATACCCAATTGATGATAAATAATAACGCATATTATACCCCTTCCAAACTTAATAAAATTGATGCTAGTAAGTCTCCCTCTTGTCCTTGTTACTCATTTCCAAAAGCTGACCTTTTGCATATTTTTGGTATTGCCACTTTTCACATAAACTTTGGACTTCTTTGAAGGTAAGGTTACAGAAAATGGGATATCACAATCCACCTTATCCTGGGAAACAGCAATTCTCCACATACCCTCGATACATCTTTCTAAATTAGGCACACATGTTTTTATATTTATTTCCTCTCTCATAAAACTTTACATTTCCAGAAACTGGCTTGATCGTACTAAATTGAATTGGAATGACTTTAGAACAATGGCTTACTCGTACATTTCTGCACAAAAAAACTTTGTTGAAGAGTCCCAAAAAAAGGCTTTAAATAACAAAACTATAGAGAAGGTCCTTTATATTATTAACATCGATCATTAGTTTTCACTTTCATGTCTTAGTACACTAATATGATGTATTTACCTTTATTCTTCATTTTCTCATATAATTAATACTTTATTTAATCATTTGCACCTTGGTCACCATTTGTACATATTGTATATATTGTTGTTTTCTTTATTTTTCCACATTCATGAGTTGAAATGTACATTTATTCGCTGTGTAATCTCTAATGACTCCTAATGATTACATTTACAATTTTTTGATGCTTGTTGTTATGTTATATTCTATAATTCAATAAAGAGATTTTTGGGAGAAAAAAAAAGTATGCAAGTACTCCCAGATTTTAAATATGTCTCACAAATATCAGCCACAATGAAAGGTTTAAATATATTTAATAATAAATAACAAAAGAACAAGAAAATACTCAGTAAATAATCACAGTTACATAAGAGTTCAAAATCACAGGAGATACTTAGAACAACATTGTAGAACAGTTTCAAATAAATACAGAAAACATCTAAACTATACTTCACTATATTCCTGACTGAATCTAAGAGAATTACTGTACCCTAGTTAACGTACTTACAAAGCAAGGCAAGTGTGGAGAGTGGGTCTTCATGTCAGGTCAAAGACAAAATACAGAATGCTATCTCTCTCTCAGAGAGTTCTTAAATCAATATCTCAAAATATTACTGATGGGATACTTCCAGAATGACATCACTTATTGTCATTTGATTTTAGTTGCCAAGCTAAAACCCCATTGCTAGAATCTGCCATGCTTTAGCATCTACCTTTGAAAAATACATAGCCCTCAGATCTTTGCAGCTGCTGGAGGACATAAAACAATAAAACACTTACAAGGAAATACAGAAGGCTCCCTAGTTTTAAACATCCTTTCTCCTTGCTGAATTGAAACCATGCTTTATGGTATAGTTATAAAATAATGTAATTTCAACTATTTTTCTGAAGTTTTGCAAGTTAACCCTCTATGTTCCAGTTTCCACTATTAAAATATATACATTTAGACAGATACAATAGTATATATACATTTCTGTTCTTTTCCAGAAGGGTACACCTGTGTATACATCTTTGAGCTCAGTACTTTACAAACCCTTTCAACACACACTTCTATGCCAGCAGTTTGATATACAGACAACATACAGTTCTAATACATTTGTAAGACAAGCATTTGAATCATGTTGATATTCATGGATGACATATGATTATTTCCAATATTACAGCTAGCTGGGTTGGCAGTACCTCCTTTTGTCACAAGCGGACTTGTCAATCTGAATATAAAACCTTAGATTGTGTGGTGGATAGCTAACAGGTTGTCTGACAAAACACATGCGGTTAGAGTAGTAGGTGCCACTTCTGAAAGCACAAAAAGTTGTCAGTGGTATACCACAGGGCTCAATTTTGGCATCTACTGGTTTCTACTTTTCAGACCTTCAGGCCAGGATTCCTGGCCTTTGGTTATCTATACATAGACTAACAAAGTTTGCAGATGGCTGTGAATTGGGTGTTAGCATTCAATTAACTAACTCACAATTGCTCCAACATGAGTTAGACTATTTTAACAACTGGCTGAAGGAGAATGGTCTCAAATTTAATGTGAAAAAATGTAGCATAGTTTATTTTTGTCAACAAAACATTTTCACATACCATATAGGTGACACACCCCTCCAAAGAGACACTATCATAAGGGATCTAGCCAATCATTTTGACAATTCCTTATCATTTGTTCATCATGGCTCTAAAGTAATTCAGAAAGCCTTCTGTCTAGCTCATCTAATTTCTTAAGGCATCTCCACTAGTTCCAAAAAAGTATTGATTCCACTTTTCTCACATCTCATGATACCCATTATTGAATGTAATGCACCTTTTAGCATGCATGTCTCTAAATATAATCACACAGCTTGAGAAACCACAGAAATTCATAACAATCAAAAACATTCATAAAAAGATCAGTGGCCTCAAAAATCTTAATTCAGGACAAAATGTCAGTCCTGTCTATGTACTCAGTCTGTTATAGACTTCAAAGTAAGAAATCCAGACGATTCCAAATACTGAAGCAAAACCTTCTTTATTTAGACATAGCTTCATCAGATAACATTGTGTAAAAAACAAGCTCTTAAATAGCGAAATTATTCAATTAGAGAACCAATTAATTAAAATATCAAACTGTTATAAAAATAAAATACATTGCAAAACACTATAAAAACACGTAAATATAAGAATGTACTGGAACTTCAAAAAGCTACATGGAAAAGTTTTCACTTCAGGACATCATATACTTGATCGGTGGGGGATATATTATTCCTAAACACATATAGATATATACAAATTTAATATAAAAACACACATCTAAATGCAGACAAAATATATAACCATATAAAATATATATAACCATATACAATCAATAGCCTGTCCATAAGACCTAATAAAAACATGGATTAAAAATAAATACATATAAAAATAAAGACTAAACACCTTAGTGTATAAACACTTCTGTTACAGACTTCTTCATGGACATCTGTATTTAGCTTTCTGAGCATAGGTCTCAAAATTTTAAGAGGCCAATGTGGAACATAGATCTTAGCAATGAATGACAAATGGTCAAAATGTGGATCATCCTATTTTTGCACTGTGCAAAAATGCACCACTTCCAAGGGGCCTGGCTGGAGCTTTCTGCCAGAAGTATTACGTTTGGGAATACTGTACATTTGTGACAGGAGTATTATTTATTTGAAAAGTTACAAGAGCAGGTTTGGTTTTTCAAAATAATGCATGATACTATTCTCATCTCAACCTACTAAGACTGCAGTGCCATTACAAACTGCACTGTAATAACCTTAAAAAGTTACTGGAACATAAAAAAAAAAATCAACCTGCATTTGCTACATAATAAGCATATCACTGAAGAATGGCATTATTGATCAGTATATGTCTTAAAAAGAAGCTGCAGCTTACTCAAAGTTATAAACCACGGCCAGTAACATTTACTTAAGCAGATAATTTACACTCAGACTACCCCGGTAATCAAATGTCAATAAATTAAATGAATAAAATTGGCAGAAACCATTTATAAAATGCAATACACTCAGTAGAAAATTGGATACATAACTGTATTAAAGTGCAACTATTAAAATAAAAAAGGTTTTCAGCACCAGCTTTTCCAACCCCTCCACATCTTCTCTCGGCTAAATCTGTTGACTAAACCACTCAAGGACAAATCAGAGTAGAATCAGGCACAAATCCGGAATTAATCAAGAACACTTTAAATATAGCTACTATTCCATTAATACAGATTTTTTTAAACAAGTTTATAATTCTAATTCTTGCCATTTGTTAAGTGGAATTCATCATCTTTTCTCCAAAAGTCACCAGTTTTAGGAGGGAATAGAAGGGGCAGAGCTAACACTGGAGTCAAAATCAAGGACTGGTCAATAAACAAGTAAAATAAGCAAAGTTAGGTGAATTCTTCTTCTGGCTTTTCCCAGTTAGGGATCGCCACAGCGGATCACCTGTCCACTCATGATTCGCAGTAGAGTTTTATGGTGTCAAGTTGCCAGCCCGGCACCCAACCTTCCACAGAAGGCACACACATGCAACACACTCACAGGGCCAATTTAGTGTCCAATCCACCTACAGCATGTTTTTGGGATGTGGGAGGAAAATGGAGCACCCGGAGGAAACACACATGGCCACAGAGAGGACATGCAAACTTTGCACAGAGAGCACACTAAGGATTGAACCAGAGAACTTCTTGCTGTGAGGTGAGAATGCTAACCACTGCACCACCGTGGCCACCCAAGCAAAGCTAGGTGAAAAAAATAAAATAAGGAAAATTCAAAGGAATTAGGGCAATTAGAGAGAAGCAAAAAAACCCACTATTGAGGTGCAGAGCATAAACAAAATCAAGAATCAAATAAGTTAGACTTAAGCTGTATCTATGTAATTGCTTGAAGTGTGAGAATCTAATAAATGTGCTTAAAAATGGCACCGTGGTGCATACCGTCCTGTACTGCAGTTCACTATCCATGGTGGAACCTGGAGCAAGAAATCTGGACTAAACCTAAAATAATGGGGGGACAAAGGACCAAAAATAGGGACAACTTTTAAATATTGCTCTTATAATCCTAGAAAGTTGCTTGAATAACAGGATTTGTGTTAGCATCCATTTTCTGAAAGATATGAAGTCTGAAACTCAAATGTATGTCACGTTTTAGTGACTGCAATCTCAGTGATTTGCCAGTAAACCATGCATTTTATGAGGAACAGACCAAAAATATGAAGCAAAAATCTAGACATTCTGCAAAAATTTGGAACCCTACTCTTGTCTGAGTGTATGTTTAATCACTCCTACATTCTACACATTCAGCCATGTACCTAGGCCCAATAAGAGAGCAAAGCAGCTGCTGCAGCTCCTCAAGTCCAGCAGTCCACCAAATGCACTCAGGAACAAATAAAGAAAATAAAAATAATAATCCAAGGCAAGAGTATAGGTCCAGTGCAATAACAGCGGTCATCAGTCCAGCAATAGCACCACCATGACCTTCCCAACCCAAGCAAAGCCAGTACATTGTATGCACTGCAATATCAGAAGCAACTCCTGTTCAGCCGGTGCCTCCTAATCCAGACTGTGTCCTGTTCCCCACTTCCACAATTGGAGTGGACCTTTAAAAAATCCTCTTCAGCTCAGGAAACAAACACTGTCCATGATATTACACAGATTCAAAAACGTAACTCTGAATGTAATAATACTGTTGTGCCCTGCAATATCCTTTTAGAAGGTATTGTAGTGGCATGAAAACTACTAGTAGCATGTGATGGGTTGCATTCTGTGCCTCCCTTTGCCTCAGGAGTAGTTACTTGATTAGCTCATATATCACAATACCAATTAACTGTAATTGTGGTATATGAACCAATCAAAAATCACAAAGTGGAGCTACTTCTGTTCAATGCGTAACAGCAGAACAGTGGGCTAAATCCATCTGAAATGTAGAGCATTCTGCACAATTTGGAGCACTTGGCTGCTCAGCGTTTGAGCTATGAAAGATCCAAACCTCTTTGACCTCCAGTTTATTCACAGAACAAATAGTGCATCAAATATTTAGTTAAAGGAACTAAATCTACACCACCATATAAATAAAACATGTTGGAGTAACAGATTCATATCCAAATGTATCCATCATTTCTGGAACAAACTTCCTCTGCATGTCATGCAAAGTAGCACACTTGTCATCTTCTAAGCAAACCTAGAAAATTGGATGTGAAATCATCATATTCTTCTCAGTTCAATCTTGTCTTGTCATCCACTTTTGAATAGAATTTTTTGGCTAAACCTATAATGGTCTGCAAACTGATTGCCTAGTAATTAATTATGAGCCGATGAACCTAAATAATTTACAATAAGAAAAATGTGTTTCATATTCTATAAAAGTCTTATTCAGTAGCTAGAGGTTATTCATATTACACACACAAGCTCCCATAAAACAGACTTTTCAGAATATTTTTCTTCAAAAAAAGTTTGACAATTTGGGAAGAAAAGTACAGTCTTCATGGAATTATTCTATTCACTGTAAGATGCTTTATTGTTCTTACTTTAACATATAAAAAATTAAATACTTGGTCAACTGACATTAGTTGTGTGTGTAAGTATTGTTATGGGAAATAAGACTTTGGCATCACTGCAGATGGGACTGTTGTAAAATTAAAGGTTAGTGGAGTGGGCTATCATCTAAAGTCTTACAATAAGTTATTTGAATATTGATTTTTCCCTCAATGGTTCAGTGACTTATAAGATATTTGCTAATCATGACCCTAGAGTAACAGGTAAATTCACATTAGCAGCCATCACAATGAGGTGGCCGATTCTGAATTATTGGAGCAAACCATTCCTCCTTATCTACCTATAACTTTATTTGCATACATATTTTAGAACATCTTAATTTTGAAGAATAATCCCAAATTCAATTAATCTTGTTAATTTGCTTAATTTGTCTTGTCATTATGTTGAGATCAAGGAAGATATTAACAGTTTTGTATGCATATTCTTTCTTTTTTGTATATATTCCTTCTTAATAATAATAATGCTAAAAATAATATAAAACAAAACTGTAATACCATTTCCTTTATGTCTTGTTACATGTGCTTAACTTCCATGACCAAAAGGGGCAACAGGAATTTTCCATCAAGAAATCCTGCCCTGACGTCAGTAACACCCATATCAGTAGTATCAATAATTGACAGAGGTAAAGATATTCCAACTTTTGATTAATATCAGCCTTTACCAGTTATTAGTATAAACTATAAGATTTGTATATAATTGTAGGCCAGTAGCATTAAAGTAATGCTACTAGGCTTGGAGTACCTTGATGAAAAGTTATATTTTGACTAGAGAGATCCTTTGTCATAAGTGCATAAGCCTGACATTAAAGATAGACCCATTGCTACCCTAAATGTTAATAAAACATATAATTTGACTTGATTAAATTGAATATGTGTTTACTACGTTGCAAGAGGTAAGATTCTTGATTTTACAGAAACAATGCAGATGAATATTAAGATTCACTATTATGTATAAAATACCCTCCCCTCCCAAAGCACCAATGCCATAGAAAGTGCATGGCAGAGGTGCTCAGTGTCCCCTTTGATATTTACATTACTATGAAGCCTTTGACTATAACAACATGATACAAGAAAAATATCAAGCACATGGATATCTCTGGTCTATTATTTCTATGCTGATGATGTTTTATTAACATTTTGTGAACTTATACTAATTTATATGAAGAATGGAAGCGATTACAAATGTCCTGTAAAGTGTTTTGTTTCAAGATCCTTTTTTTTAAAAATTGCATTTCTAGAAGACTGAAGAATATACATTTTCCAGCCTGAATGCAAATGTGCCAGACCTGAAATAGAGATCTAATAAGAACTGACTACCACTAAAATATTGAATATAAGCTTCCCTGTAAAACAACCTTTATTATATCTACACTAGACTTCCCACCCCATTCTAGAAAGCCTCTCTCAAACCATAAACTGCAGTTTATATCAGGAAATGTAACCAGTTTCAAGGACTAAAAGACTATTGAAAAATTTGGAAGGAAACAACTAGGTATAACAATTTGCAAGGAAACAACCAGATCTTCTTAGAAAGAGGTCATATCTCTGGACCGTGGTGTGGAAATGCTAATGTTTTTCCTTTCTTGCACACCAACCACCTTCTATCCCTCTATGCAGCCAGTCAATCAGCAATGCATTATGTTTCTTTCCAAGACAATCCCAATTTTCCTCAAAGCATCATCTTCTGGTTATCTCCTATTACTTGTTCTTGATCCTATATTATTGATTACTGTATACACATTTCCTTTGGCCTCTCTGATCTGTCCACACTTTGACAGGGTCTAGCTTCAAGAGGATTCTAGGAAGATTCACTAACGACAATTTATTCATCCTTAATTGCTAGTTCTTAAAGGCATCCTTCCTTTAAGCAAGTCTTGCTATTTAAAACATAAGCTGAAAGAGTAGAACTGCAGGATGCTGTAGTAGTGGAGAGTTAGTAAGAGGGTGCTTTGCAGTACACTTCTCTGTTAATAGGCTATACATCATGTTTCTGGCCAAAATATTATTAATGCTGCTCTGCATAACTTCAAAAAGCCTTTTGGAACACTTCCTCAAGAATGAAAATAATTTGAATTAATGTCCATATTTAATAAATTACCCCTCTGTGACCTAGATAAACTATGATTGATTAGTGATCTGGCTGCTGTTGAAGCCACCGGGAAAGGGTAGGAGTGAATAGCCAACTCAGGCTTGTCCATCCTGGGAGAAGGATGGCAACTTGGTCTGTGACAAGACTAACATTTGGAGGAGACTGTATGTCACAGAAAGTGTAGCATAAAAGATTTGAGACAAGCACCTGTCAAGCTTCACATATGCTCTAACTCAGGCACTGGATATATCAACAAGTATGCATGCTGAAAGGGAACTGCACTGTGAGTCTAATGAACTTTTAGGCTGTCTTAGTAGAGAGACATAGGAAATGTTAAAACCATGAGAGCTTTCACATGCCCGCTACCCATAACCAGCTCTTGTCATGGGGGAACAAATGGTTTGGTCAGGGTACAAGACGGCTAATGGTCAGCAAAGTCTGGAGAAAGTAGACCCAGAAAAAGGAAGTTGCCCATCTTTCATCACTGATTAGGTCAGTACTGTCCATAACAACCATTTGTGCAATCTGCACACATGGTGCATTCTTATCCTGGTGGCTGAAACTTCTATACAATTTAAATGTTTATATTACTGTTTATACAATGGATCCAACCCAGTATGAGAGTTTACAAATACTTGTTTTCCTTTTTACATTGATTAAATTTCAGTATTCTTTGTTTACCAAACTGGTTTCCTTCACTCTTGCCTTTTTGCCCTACTTTCATGCCCTTTACAGATTCTACATTTCCCCTTGCATTACCAGTATAAGCCATGCTGCCCCTTTATATCAACAATGGATCTTTTTAATACTACAACTTCATTCTGTTTTGCTCATTTTTTCAAGTGTTGTGTGTACCATATCCTCAGCACAATCTCTTAAGATCTTTCATTTGACTCAAAAGATGACTACTGGGGCGTGGCCAAGGATGAACACAGGATAGCAGCAGATTTCTTCAGCTCCACCAATTTCATTACACTGACAGGAATTAATTACTTAAAAAATTAATTTTTGAAGTAATTTTCTTTCTAAATACGTTTGTTTTATATAGTTCTTGAACTATATCTAAAAAAGAAAGGAAATCTTAACAATATTCCTGTCAGAAATCACTGTGGAAATTTTCCTGTCAGTTTATCAGTCTGAAATGAGTTCCAGTAAGACAAATTCTCAAGACTCCAGCATCAAGAAAGAACTTCAGTCTCTGATAATTATAATCCAGCAACTTACTGATAAAATGGATAAAATGGATACTAAAATAGACACCTTCATAGAAAAAACTGCAAAACAAATAGACCTGTTACATACAGACCTGCAACAACAGAAGATCCAGATGACAGGCATAGAAGAAGCTGTGAATGATATGGAAAATAGAATCCAAGAAGAGGAAATCAACATTTAGTTTATACTGAAACAAAATACTCATTTACAAACAAAGCTGGATGACCTGGAAAATAGATCTAGGCGCAATAACATTAGGATTTTTGGACTGCCAGAAAATATTGAAGGTAACAATATTACTTCTTTTTTAACAACTTGGCTCCCTAAAACTTTAGACTTACCAGAAGCATTCTCTTTTGGTATCGAAAGAGCACATAGATCTATAGCTAATACTAACTCTAACAAAAAATATCCTAGATCAGTTATAGTTAGATTTCTATCATCTTTTGATAAAGAGATGGTTCTTAAATCTGCTTGGGCTAAAGCTCCTGTTAAGATTAATGAGACAACTGTGCATTTTGACAATGACTATTCTTCCATGATAATAGCTAAAAGAAAAGTTTTTCTGCCACTAATAAGGGAGCTTAAAAAGCACAGTTTAAAACATACCTTCTGTTTCCTGCCAAGCTTAAAATCTTCCTTCCTGATGGTCCTAAGGTTTTCGATGATTTAGACTCTGCTTTACTGTTTGTCAAAGAAAAAGGATTTTGGATAAAATAGAAGAAATGGAATGGGCTAGTTCTTCATTAAAGAGATTGGCAACTGAAGCTTCGTGGAAGACTTCAGAGAAGAAGAAGAGACTAAAAAACAAATGATTTGTTATATGTTTTTCTCTCTCATCATTTTAGTTCATTATTAATCTTTTGAATATAGTTCCTGCATTTCCAGAAAGCCACAAATATTTTGGAAAAGATTTAATCAAAGTTATTCTCTATGTGCAAAGAAATGTTTTGTTTCATAACCAGTCAAAATATCTGAAGATTTAAAGGCAAGCTGTGATTCAATTTGTTTCTCTTCGGAAAGTTCGAAAAAGGTTAGTAATTTGATACATTTTTTTATCTTTACCTTTTTTTCCTTCTCCTTTTCTTATTTTCTTTGTTTAAACAATGACATTCTATTTAGATTATGTAGTGGGTAAAGGGTGGGGGAGGCCAGGAGAGAACAGTAATGAAAATATGATTAATAGAATAATAACATATTTATTCCTTGTAAAAGTTTATATGTTCTTCAAATGCTATTTCTAATTATACTTTCTTGATTATACTGCTTATGCTTGTTTGTAAATAATCTGTCATGCTTTAACTAATGATAATTAGAACTAAATAAGAGTAAATAATATGTTTTATTTTTAACTCTATTAATATAAACAGTAAGTAACATTCCATTGTGTATACTTCTTACACCTTTCTCTTACATTTTTTATTTCTGCCTCCCTTTTATTTTCTACTCTTTTCTTTTCTTTATTAATATATAGAAATGCTTTTGATTGTGTGGGCACAGTGAATAATAGGATTTGTATGAAAATTGAGTTGGGACAAAAATGTTGAGTTTTATTGCTTGTTGGTAATTTTGGGCTTAATTTCACTTACATAGAGGCTGTAATGATCTGTGGAATACATTGTGAAGGTTTTGTCATGTTTAGATGTATTTACACTGCTAAATGAATGTTTGTCACTAGTTTTTAATAAGTTTCCCGCCAAAATGTTAAGAGAGACAATCTGGGATGTGGGCTGTCTCATGCACAGTGTCCATGAACTACTTCAAATGCTTTAACTCACAGAATTCTCACAGAGAAACTGAAAGCAGTTAGTATAACCTTTGACATAGTTATCACACTGACACACCACAGATTCAGGAAAATACTCTATTCATAAAATATGTCAGTTATAATGTTTTGTTTCATAACCAGTCAAAATATCTGAAGATTTAATGGCAAGTTGTGATTCAATTTGTTTCTCTTTCTGAAAAGAAGTAAGAGGCTGTAATGGTCTGTGGAATACATTGTGAAGGTTTTGTCATGTTTAGATGCATTTACACTGCTAAATGAATGTTTGTCACTAGTTTTTAATAAGTTTCCCGCCAAAATGTTAAGAGAGACAATCTGGGATGTGGGCTGTCTCATGCACAGTGTCCATGAACTACTTCAAAAGCTTCAACTCACAGAATTCTCACAGAGAAACTGAAAGCAGTTAGTATAACCTTTGACATAGTTATCACACTGACACACCACAGATTCAGGAAAAATACTCTATTCATAAAATATGTCAGTTATAATGAGTTTAAATGATGTAGTTTCTTGTAGTAAGTAAATGTCTTATTTTAGAAGGCATAGAAAATGAAACATTTATTTAAATGTTTTTGAAAATCTACTTAACAGCAGCATAATAATCTGTGTTAAAAATTTGTGTTCCAAACATGTACTTTACTATAACTCATTTAATTCATCTAATTGACAAGCATAAATAATCTTATAACTCTATTCTGGAAGAAATGTCATGTGATATATTTTAAAGCAGTAGGTTAGCATGATTGTAAAATCTGGTTACTAATATGTGTTTGCTGTGCATTATTTTGTATAAAGCAGACAGATTTATTCTAGGGACAGCAAGTAGGATAGTGCTCAACAAAGACACAACTCAGTGAGATCAGATATATATATATATATATATATATATGTGTGTGTGTGTGTGTGTGTGTGTGTGTGTGTGTATGTGTGTGTGTGTGTGTGTGTGTGTGTGTGTGTGTGTGTGTGTGTGTGTGTGTGTGTGTGTGTGTGTGTGTGTGTGTGTGTGTGTGTGTGTGTGTGTATGTATATGTATGTGTGTGTGTGTGTGTGTGTGTGTGTGTGTGTGTGTGTGTGTGTGATGGCTTTTTTATATAATAATGCAAGTGTTTCTGAGAATCTGCATAACTATCCAATATGATTTATAATAATTTCTATGAATACAATATTTTACTCTATTGACAAAATGAATGTTTGCCACAAGTTTTAATAAGTTTCCGCCAAAATGTTAAGGGAGACAATCTGGGATGTGGGCTGTCTCGTGCACAGTGTCCATGAGCTGCTTCGGAGGCTTCAACTCACAGAGTTTTCACGGAGAGGCTGAAAGCAGTTGGTATAACCTTTGACATAGTTATCACACTGACACACCACAGATTCAGGAAAAATGCTCTATTCATAAAATATGTCAGTTATAATGAATTTAATTGATGTAGTTTCTTGTAGTAAGTAAATGTCTTATTTTAGAAGGCATAGAAAATGAAACATTTATTTAAATGTTTTTGAAAATCTACTTAACAGCAGCATAATAATCTGTGTTAAAAACTTGTGTTCCAAACAAATACTTTATTATAATTCATTTAATTCATCTGATTGACAAGCATAAATAATTTTATAATTATATTCTGGAAGAAATGTCATGTGATATATTTTAAAGCAGTAGGTTAGCATGATTGTAAAATCTGGTTACTAAAATGTGTTTGCTGTGCATTATTTTGTATAAAGCAGACAGATTTATTCTAAGGACAGCAAGTAGGATAGTGCTCAACAAAGACATAACTCAGTGAGATCAGATATATATATATATATATATATATATATATGTGTGTGTGTGTGTGTGTGTGTGTGTGTGTGTGTGTATGTGTATGTGTGTGTGTGTGTATGTATGTGTGTGATGGATTTTTTTTTTTTTAATAATGCAAGTGTTTCTGAGAATCTGCATAACTATGCAATATGATTTATAATAATTTTTATGAATACAATATTTTACTCTATTGACAATAATGAGTTTAAGTAAATGCTCATATACAAACAATTCAAGATTTTTTTTTGTCTGAATCATATTAGCCAAAGTTTTTGATTTAAATGAATGTTAGAACCTAATTTTCTCTCCTCTTGATTTCTAACATCAAGATTATTTGAATGCTATTTGAATACAAGTGTTACATATTACATAGATCTATATAGTAGTATGAACAGTTTTTAAAAGAAAAAAAAAAGTTTATTTTAGTTTATATGATGCTGTTTTACCAAATATGTAGTTTTGTCTTGATAGATAATTGAATTGAAAACTGTTAACCTCAGTCAAATATAACTAGTATTAAATTGATAAGGTGGTAGCTGAGGTACTGCTGCTTAGGGTAGGGGGTTAACTTGAGTAGTAAATACTACTCTAAGTTGGAGTTTATAACTCCAGGCTGGATGCAAGGTTTAATCCTTACATTATTTTCACTTGTTCATTGTTATTTGTATATAGTTTTGACATCCACAATATATTTTGTACACTCATTGTCACTACAAACAAAATTGAATCCTATACAAAATCCCATAAGAGATTTAATAAATACAGCTATATTTAAAGGTACACCTAAAAGAGGAGATGTAACATTATTTATCTTGTTGTTTGTTATTTCAATCATAAGATTCTTGAGTTTTAAAAATGCCAAATGACATCTTTAAAAGGAATTTCTTTAAACATTAATGGATTGAATAATCCGTGTAAAAGGGCAAGCCTAATAAGATACATTAATTTACACAAGGCCAATCTAGTCTTCCTGCAAGAAACCCATCTCTTGAAAAAGATATTGATAAACTAGCCACTAATAAGTATACAGTATTGGTTAGTTCAGAGCACACTCAGAAAAAAGAGGAGTGGCTATTTTATGGAATAAAAGTATGCCCATTCCTAAAACCATTAAGTCTTATCAGGATGACAAAGGAATGTTTTGTATGGTTACAATACAAATTAATGGGAAGACTTACACTTTAATTAATATATATTGGATACCTGGAATTGGTATTAATACAGTGAAACATCATATTGATAAGATCATATCATTCTCTATAGGGATATTATTTTAGCTGGTGATTTTAATTGTATACTACATGAAAGTGATACTACCACTATAAGGAAAAGAAGAATTACATCTAATGCAAAACATTTAAATGATTTTGCTAATTCTTATCATTTGAATGATATTAATAATCAGATAGATTCAAAATCATTACCATACACCTTTTTTCTAACAGATACAAAACTTATTCAAAAATAGATAGGGTCTTTATTTCTAACCAGATGGTAACAGATTTAATTAATTCCAAAATCATTTCATGTCCTATATCTGATCATAACTCAATTGTTTTTGAATTCATGATAAAAAATACTCATAATGTTCAGATCAAAAGGATACCAGCATACTTAACTCAGCTAAAAGACTATAAAGAATATATACTTTCAGAAGCACAACATTTTCTAGACATAAATAATACTCCTGAAGTCTCCATTGTCTATGTTTGGGATGCCTTAAAATCATATCTATATGGACAAAGTATCAGATGGTATAATAATAAAAGGAAATCTTGGGATAAGGAATTGTTAGTTATTCAAAGTAAATTAGACTCTTATAAACATAATAATAAAGAAAATATTATGGACAAGAAAGTTATTGAAGAAATAAACAAACTAAATGAGAAATACAAAGAAATTTTAACTCATAAAGTTAAAATAACTTTAGAGAAATACAAGTCTTTGTCTTATTCAATAAGCCCCAAATACTTACATAGACTTAAAAATAAAACAAAAAGATTGAATAAACAAAACCATATCAAAGAAATCTTTTCTCTAAGGAAAAAGAAGAATGTTTCTAGTATACCAGAAATACTGGATGAATTTAGAAATCACTTTCACAAGATTAACCATAATAACATTAACATGGAACCTAAAGATAAAATAAAGGAGTTTATAACCACAAACATGAATAAAAAGCTTAATAAACAACAGATTAAACTATTGGACAAGAGTATTTCATATACAGAAGTTATTACACAAATAAATAAGCTTAAATCAAACAAAGCACCGGGTAATGATGGTATTATACCAGAGATATATAAAATCCTTTCTAAAACTACATATTCATTAATACATAAGGTTTTTATTTTGGCCCAAACTGAGTTAATAACCCCCCCATCCTGGCAATATACATTTATTTCACCAGTTTTAAAACCTAATAAAGATCCAACTAGATGTTCTTCATATCGACCCATCTCATTACTTAATGTTGATTATAAAATGTTTATGAGTATTTTTGCTGATAGATTGAAGACAATCATTCCCGGTATTATAGATATAGATCAGACGGGCTTCATTGTAAATAGAAATACTTTTGATAATATAAGAAGAACTTTAACATTAATTGATTTTGCAAATAGGAAAAAGAAAGATTTAACACTTATTAGTCTTGATATAGGTTCAGCATTTGATTCAGTAAGTTGGGACTATTTGTTTACCTTACTGAAATGCACAAACTTCTCTGATGCATTTGTAAATTTAATTGAGCATTTATACAAAGGAACGCTGGCTTATATTAAGGTAGGAACATATGTTTCACAAAAATACCCATTCTTAAAGGTACAAAGCAAGGATGTCCACTTTCTCCACTATTATTCACTTTAGTAATGGAGCCTTGGGCTAATTTGATTAGAAACAGTACTGACATAGAGGGTTTTGAAATAGATGAAAATACAACATCAAAAATTCAACTTTCTGCAGATGATGTTCTAATTACATCAGCAGGATCTAATTCTTCTATGCAGTCTTTATTTGATAAAATGATGAATTTTAAAAGTATTTCTGGTTTAATATTCAATGAAGAAAAAACTAAAATACTACCTATATACACACGAAAAAATATTCTCATTAGTGATTTTACTAAATATGTACCCAATTCAGGTCAGATAACTTATTTAGGTATAATACTATCTAAAGATATTAAATCTATTATATATAATAATTATAATACCTGTTTTCTTAATATACAAAATCTTTTTAATACCTGGAATAATATATTTTTTACTATGGAGGAGAGACTTACAATTATTAAAATGATAATATTCCCCAAGATCTTATACTTAATACAATCAATAATACTTCCACCTACAAAAATAATTATCAAGAAACTGAATACACTAATGTTAAATTTCTTATGGGCACCTAATAGACCTAGGATTGCATTAAAGAAACATACTAATAGCTGGTCTCAAGGGGGTATTTCTTTTCCAGACTTTAATTTATATATTATCTCTTCTATTATAAAAGTTATTACTTTATTAATAGATCAGTCATATATCATAAAATGGAAAGATTATTGGGAGCTAATTAGTATGCACTTCATGAAAATCTCCTTAACACATAAAAATATGATTGTAAATAACTCCATGTTGTGGTTGCTAAAGGAATTTTGTATTTCACCTATTACACCTAAACATATGATTTGTTACCCATTAAATATTATTATTAGTTATCGTAACTTTATATTCATGCACCCTAAGTATAGGAATGGAATTTTATTGTATTCCTATAATGTATACTCAGGGTATGCTTATGTCATCTACTTCTGAAGGAGCTCATTTAGCTATAGATAATGATCTAAAGTACTGGTATCAGCTGATATCGGATAATAAAGTTAAAAATCTAGATTTCTTAAAACAAGAATTTGATCTAAGAGAAACTTGCTGGTTAGAGGTTCAGATCTTTAGACAACATCTCATTGATATAATAGATCTAATGTCTATAACAGTTAAAGAATCTATTCCAAAACTGATTGATTACTTGATATTAAATTTACAGCATAAAGTTTCTGATAAAGGTAAACTTTCATATATGCATAAAATTATCAGACAAGAAACTTTTTACAGTGTAGATTCATACTGGAATTATTTCACCTCTATTAATGGGGACCCACCAACTCAACAAGATCAACAATATATATTGGAATCTGCTTATAGAACTACATCTTCCATTGTCTGGAAACTTTATACATGGAAATTTTTACATAGATCTTTTATACACCTTTGATGATGAATAAAATAAATAATAAAGATAATCTATGTAAGAGATGTAATGTAGAAATTAATGCTGACTGGGCTCATATGTTTTATGACTGTATGAAGTTGAAAGAATACTGGAAGTCAATTAATGAATTTTTGCAGGCTCTTTTTACAGATAATTTCATTATTTCTAAGTCTCTTATATTATTCAACACACCTGTACCTCAATGTGTTAAAAAGATTAAGCTTCCCTTGTTATGGTCTATCCTAGCAGTGGCTAGGAAAATAATAACTAGAAATTGGATTTCAGATACACCTCCTTCGTTCAATGAATTTAAAAATGTTATGAATATAATGTGCCATATGGAAATAAGCACAATTAGAATGAGAACAACTAGAAAAACATCATATTATATTGTATGGGATAATTTACAAAATTTTGTTAAAAAAATTCTAATTTCAATAGCACGGTATTTTAGTTTAATTAATTGATCTGATTGTAGTGGATGTCTTTGTAAATACTTTAGTTGTTTTGTTGAATATTATAATAATACCTATTTTTTAATTACTTGTATAGAATTGTTATGATATTTCTCTTATATGTTTAAACAATAAACCTGTTTTGAAAAAAAAAAAATGACTACTGTCAGTTCTTCCAATGATCGCCATCTTTTGGTGATTACATTCTTAGCTAGCAACAGGATCAAGGATATTCACACAATTTTAAATATACAATATTTTCCTACACTTGCCATTCATACCCTAATGACTTCTTTTTCAATTCATGTATTTGTTTTTTATACCTCTCAAGTTTCTGGCATCTCCGAACAGTGTGTTGCCAGTTTCATTCTTAATCTTGACTGCATCTCAAACATCCACAGCTTACTGTTAGAAACATTTTATGTAGTATTTCCAGGGTATAGAGAAATCTATGCAGGCACTTATAATCAAATACTCTGATGTTTTCTAGAGCTGGTGAGCTCTTTGGGTATCCTACAAATTTCATTACGTTTTTTCCTCTCTGTAGTACCACCTGTAATAATTGCCATCCATGTATCAGCTCCTGTTTTGCCTTCTGGTTACTACCAGCTTGTGCCTGGCATAATCTTCCCATTGGTCTTTCATTATTTGCTTTTGGGTTCTTGCCTCACCTAACATCATTACCATTTCTGGTTCCTGTACCATTTATTTTTTAATATCATTCTCAAACTTTCCTAGGATGATTAATAATCCTTTATATCTTAATTCTTCTCTCCACCCTAGACTGTATTATATACCAAGTCTGCCCAATTTATCCTCTGTCTTCTTTTAACATTTTTGTTTAATACACCACCTTATTAATGATGTATCCATAAGATAATTAGCTTCTTCATACCAATAGGAAAAACCTCAAACTTCCGGGGTTCATAGAACTTTGAATTTAGAATCTTTCTTATGTTCTTCTGCATATTTCCCAGCTGGGCCGTATTATATCCTTGGTCTGTTTTAGTGACATAGAGGTTTAACTTTTTGCGTTAATTCATTATAGTCCCCCTTGCTCTACCATTAGTTGTTTCCATTTGGAGTTGTAAGTGCTGTTTTGCATCAAGTAAACTAAATGTATTTGAGTCACATTATGATAGCTTTGAAGATCTGGGAGTGCCAGCCCTCTTTTCCCCAATGGGAACATCATTTTTTTTTTCATCTTACTCTAGGTTTTTTTCCTGTCCCACAGGTATTTCCTTACTTGACCTTGTAGACCCTCACAGAATTTATTTTAAAGTTTATTTACAAATGTCTGGCTAGTGCATATAATCAGGGGTGTTACAAACATCTTTATTGTCTGGGCATTTTCAGCCATATCCATTACTACTGTTTCCCATTTTTTTATCTGAGTGTTTACTTTTTGCCTAATGTCCTTCCATGCTTCCTTTGGAAAATTTTCCAACTTTATTGCAATCCACACCCCTAGGTATCAGATTCTATAATGCCCCATAGATAAGGATATTCCAGTAGCAGCTGTTGATTAGTGGCATTTCCTCTCATTCAGTTTATAACCTGAGATAATTATAAATTTCCTCAATAACCAAACCAGCTTGTTTATATTCCTCTCTGGGCTGGAGAGGTACACTGTTAGGTCTTCTGCAGAAAAAGTTATTTTTTTTCTCTCGCCAATATGAGTTCCAGCCCCTTATCACTCACTGCCTCATCTTCACGGCTAGTGGTTCTAAGTACATCACAGTTAACATAAGGGGCATTCCTGCTCTGTACCACTTTGTATCTGTACCTCAGATGTTATACAGCCATTTATTTTGATTACTCTTTTTTCTCCCAGTAAGGCTTTTGTAACAACAGTACAGATTCCCAGGGGATCCCTCAACCTCTTCATATTTTCTCACAAATAATCCCAATGCACTTTATCAAAAGCCTTTTCTGCATCTAGGCTTACTATTACTAGAGGCTTTCTGATACATGAAATGCATCTTTAATATCCTTTCATATGTTTGTCTCACCTGTATAAACCCATATTGATTTTGGATGACTATCCCTGGTAGAACTCTTGCCAATCTTTTAGCCATTATTCCTGCAAAAATATTGTAATCATGGTTCAGCACTGAAACTGGATGATAGGAACCATATAGGATTGTTTCCTTCCTTTGGAATCAATGTTATCACTCTTATCTTCCATGATTCTGGCACTTTCCCAAATCTTAAGACTATTAAACAGCTTATGCCATCCCTTTATTATATTCTGTCTCTCTCTCTCTCTTCCTTTAATACCTCTACTGGAATTCCTTCTATCCTTGGCAACTTTCCTACTGCTTGATTGCTTAATTGTTTGACAGGGAAAGTAACTAGTTGTCCAACACTTCCCCATCTCACACATGTCAGTGTTTCAAACCCATCAAGGTGAGGGGGTTTTGCCCCCCCCTCCCTTACTATATATACCAACTCTGAGACTGCACTACAGTGGATAAAAGTGGTTTGAAACACTGCTGTGTGTGAGATGGGGAAGTCTTGGACAACTAGTTACTTTCCCCATTTCACATATTCCATGAACTGAACGTTTGCTGAATGGATGTTTACTGATTACAGGTTGATATTCAGCCAGTCTATGTTTAGTCCTTTTGATGGCTGAACACAGTCCCCATTATAATATCTTACTATTGCTTGTGCTCTGGCCTCAGCATCGTTATGCATTTCTCCTGTCTCACAGTCCTTTAACCTACATTTTGTCATGCTCACCTTTTGTTATCTAAGAATCTGAGCTAAATAGTTGTAATGTTTTGCCAAATTGTCAAATTATTTCAGGTTTATAGCTATTTGTTTCCTCTCTTTTCAATCTACTAAACCAAGGTTTTGCCACCCAATTAATCACGAACCCCTGTTCTGTAATTCTTTCATTCTGTTTAGATTCTCCTCTTCTTTTAATTTGTTTATTCTCCATTTATTCCCCATCTACTCTACTCACTTTTTCCTTAATCTTATCCTTAATCTATCTTTTAATTTCATCCCATGTTTTCTTTCGTGGTGTTCATTGATGTGTCAATTACAAAAGATTTTGTTTCAAATCTTGGACTACTTCCCTTGTCTTCCTGGATCTCAGCAAGTGTAATGGAGATCTCTGCTCTCTCTTTCCCCACTACTGTCTGTACCTTGATTTCTGACTACATTGCTGAATGATCAGACAAATCCCTTAGATAAGTCATTTTCCTACCAGATATTCCTGTTTTTGTTGTTGTTGCATACATTCTATCAAACCTTGAGTGCAAGAGCCATATTTCTCAGAGTAGTATGTGTATTCTCTCTGCTCTCCTCTCCATGTTCCTGTATCCATCAGGCCATACATACACCTAGCTAAATGTCTACCCTCCATTGATATCATATGTCTTCTGTGCTTCACTTGCATCTTCCTATCTTTTTACTATATTCCAGTCACCAGCTAGTACCATACTTCCCTGCTGAAAACATACTATTGCTACCATTATATCTTTTAATTCCCTTAATCTAGACTTGGTAGGAATATAAACATTACCTAATGTCAGCCTTCTGTCTGGTCAGTATGCCCTTATTGCAAATCTTCCTTTGGAGCTTATTAATTGCTCTTCCATTAAAGGTGCCCCCTTTGTAGCCAATTTCATAACCCGTCTGCTTTTCTCTTGATAACAATTTGCATGCCAGTCCCGATTGTATCACTTCCTAATCAACTGCTCATATACCTCTTTTTGTAGGTGTATTTCTTGCAACGGGGTTATTTGTAATTGTGATTGCTTGAGGGTTAGCTTCATCCTACTAACATTTTGCCAATCTGTTAGGCTGTTCTGTGATATTACTTCTAATATTGCTTGCTTGGCATGCTTTGCTATCTCATTTTTTCCATTCCACATTGTCTGTTTTTCTTATAGCACTTGATTTTCCCCATATTTCTGGCTCTGTAATACTGGCAGGAGGTGCCTCTAACTGTTTCTGCACTGGTTTAAATTAAAGGCACAATATTAAACTATATACATTTCCCTTCCCTTCCATTTTAACACTCCCTTGACACTAGCTATGTACAGTCTATGCATCTTCAGCTTTTATTTCTTCCCTGTAGGTTAATGAGCTAAGCAAATGCTCTTTGGCACTTCAGTACAAAAAAAAAAAAAAAGCAAGTCTAGATTTCTGTGCACCTCCACCGCAAGTTTCCAATCTTGACTTCTGGTCAATGTTTATATGGAGTTTACATGTTTTTCCTGTGTCTGTGTGTGTTTTCTCCAGGTGCTCTGTCTTCCTCCCACTTCTCAAAAACATGCTAGTTGATGAACTACTCTAACTCAGTAGTGTAACAGGTAGCACACTCACCTTTAGTGTAGAAGGCTGTGGATTCTATTCCCACACCAGCTAGATGGATTGTTGGCACTGCAGTGAAGTGGGGGGGGGGGTGCTGTACTCCTCAGTGTGCTGTCCTTCTGATGAGATATTAAACAGAGATCCAATCTGCTTGAATTGGTTGCATCTTAGGTGGATGTAAAAGATCGCATGGTACCTATTGATTACATGTGTAGAGCTACAATTGTAGGACTTCATACATATCTACTGACCTCAGAAGACCAAAATGTAGTGAAAGTTTTAAAACATGAGGAGAATAAGTCTAAGGTGCCTTCCCTTCTTAGGTTATCAGAAGCATATTGGTGTCAAGCAGGAATGGAAATCAAAGTCAATGTTGATAAAAATCAGCCAGCAACTGAAGTGCCAAAAAAACAAAAGAAAGAATATAAGGTGAAGGATCAGATGAGAAGGCAAGAAATATGGAAAATGCATAAATATATTTGCGAGTATAGAAAACTCTTGGAACAACCTCGTGTTGATCAGGATCAAACACAGGCATGGTTAAGGAGAGGTAAATTTAAACCAAAAGGCAAAAGGTTTATATTGGTGGGCCAAGATAGTGGACTACATCCACGTTGCTTTACAAAGTCCATTGAACATGTGGAGAAATGGACAAATGTAGGCTTTGTAAAACAGAACTGGAAACAGTTGCACATCTTGTTGCTGGTTATGACATACTAATGGCAAAAGGACTGCATACTGAAAGGCATAATAATGTGGCAAGACTGTTGCATTGGGGTTTGTGCAAACATTATAGTATTGAAGTAGCTGAAAAACATTGGAAACATGAGCCACAAAGCCTTATTGAAAATGAAGTTTATATCACATGGGATCACACATTACCAACAATTCAAACAATAGATGTGAGAAGACCAGATATAGTAGTATATGAAAAGAAGTCAAAGCTAGCATTGATCAGTGAAATTGTGACACCCAGTCACTACAGTGTCTTATGTACAGAAAGACACAAAATCATAAAATACCAGGGTTTTGCAGGCAGATGTGAGGGCAGTGTGGAAGAAGGATATCCAGACAGTTCTAGTACTAGTAGAAGCAATGGGTTTTATAAAAAAAATTTACAACCGCATTTAGATATGTTACTGATACATGTAACTCTGTATAAATTGTAGAAGGAGTCATTATTGGGCACATTGCAGGTGCTGCGAAGAGCACTTCTGGCAAACATCAAAGATTGAAACAATACTAATTTCATGAACTTTAATTATACATTGACTTAGGAATGGGGTTCATTCCTGTCATGGTATTAGAAACTCAAAAGACTCAGAGAAATTAAAAAAGTGATTTTTACTATACAAATAAGAGCTCTTCATTTGCTCAGGGAGACACAGTTTTATTTTATTTGGTCTCCCATGACTGTATTCTTCAATAAAGAGATTTCTTATTTGGCTGAAGTCTTGCGTTTTGTATCTTTCCTTAGCAGTTTTGTGCCGTGAAGAGTCAGACTGGCGAGCTGCAGTTTATGTGCTGCTGCATTAGAAACTGCCATCGGGCAAATTGTGACAGGTTTTCTGTCAAGCATGCTTTTGTTGTTTTAGTATATAATTTTATTTCTCTCAACTTCAGTAGAGTTTGTAATCTCTACAGGTAAGTTTTACTAATAATCTGTATATCAGATTTAATTAATCAATTAAATAAATAAGTGACTACTTCATTTCATAATAAAAGCCTAAAACATTTTACTAAACAAAGCTTTTCCATACACATTCTTGATTTAATCCTATAGGGCTCATTGTGTTAAATTTTAAAATAATAAAAGCAACAAAACAAATATATTTTATGAAGTTTGAATTATAAAACTAGCAAGACAGAACATCATGTAAAAGGGTCATAATTTAACACCAGGATGACCATGGGAATTGTATCCCTTGAAAGAGCTAGAAAAAAAACAGATGTTATATCTATATTCATCTGAAAGGTACCCACTACCAGCTACCCACCATCTGCTTATAAAAGACTGGGTAAATGGTGGTCAGTATTGTAGTATTAATTTCACTACAGTTTCTCCAAGCACTCTTCAATCACAGAATGTAAACAGACCAGGCACTTTACTCACAGCATTCCACAATCTCACAAGCAGCTGAGAAGTAGAGGACAAGATAAAAGCTTAATAGGTTCATAGGTTCATATGTAGGTACTAAGCTATCTGCCCGAGGGCATTTATAAGCCTAGCCAGAGTATGTTAGCTTTTTCCACCCCATTGATTAATTAACTGAGCCTCTGTCAAGAAGAGCCAATGAAGTGATCCCAGGGGTGTATTTTCTGTTACCCAAGGTTTCTCTTGAAGAGTGTTAGTGAGGGGCTGTGCCTATTGTAGTTAGGAATTTTGTTCCAAAGCATGGGGAGTCTCTGTGACAGGAATCTATACCTCCAGCATGTTCTATTTATTGTTGTGGTGAGGTTTAGCTCACTAGAGTGAGTGGCTCTCAGTGACTTGGATTTCTTTAGGTGGAGCATGTCCATCAGTTCTGAGTTGGACATCGCTTTGTAAGTCAGGCAGAGATCACCTCTGAGTAAGCGATATGACACCGAGTACAGCCTGAGTTTTTCCAGTCGGGCTGCATAGGACATATGTTTGAGGCTAGTAATCCTCTTGGTGAGGTACTTTTGTGGTCTTTCCTGCTGTTTGAAGTGTCTTGTGAGGGTACATCCCAAATGGGGCATTGTACTCTATGATGGGTCTGATGAGTGACGAGTAGAGGGGCACTATAACCGCTTTATTTCTAAATGCGAACCCTTTAGTAATTAGATGGGCTACATAGAAGAATTTCCTAACTACTTTGATAATATGATTGTCAAAGGAGAGATTACTATCTACCTGGGTCTCCAGATTTCTTACTACCTCTTCTGTATTAAGAGGGCTTCCACCTATGTGGTAATTCATGGGTGTTTTGTTTTTCCCAAACGGGATGACTATGCATTCTTTGGCATTTAGCTTGAGACCATGACTTTGACACCAGGTGTCCGTCTCAGTAAGGCCCTTTTGGAGAAGGTCCATGTCAGCCAGAGAGTCAATTATGGCTCCCAGTTTGCAGTCATCGGTGAACTTGGTTAGCCATAGTCCTCCTGTGTTTGCCTGTACTTCTGAGAAGTATATGCCGAACAGTAGGGGTCCCAAGACTGAGCCTTGTGGGACACCACTTGTGACTGGTTTAGAGTCGGACCTGGAGCTCGCTATTCTTACTGTGTGAGTTCTGTCTGTAAGCCAGTTGGCATCCCATCTCATGACATAGGGGTTTATGCTCAGGCTGGTGAGTTTTTCTATAATTCCCGAGTGGGGAATGGTGTCAAAAGCCTTGGCGAGGTCAAGGTAGGCTGTGTGAACCACCTTCCTCTCATCTATGACCTTGGTGACTGTCTCGAAGAAGTCAACCAGGTTTAGTAGGCATGATCTGCCCTTAACAAAACTGAACTAGGTCGGGTCAAGTGTTTGGAGGTTCCCAATGTCTTTGTTAGTGAGTTTCATGATGATGCACTCCACAGCTTTGCAGACCAGGCTAGTCAGGCTTATGGGGTGATAGTTACCAGGGACAGTTGTGGCCCCTCCTTTGTGGAGCAGAATAACTGTTGCTGTACACAATTCTATGGGCACATAGCCTGTAGAGAGGCTGAGGTTGAACAGTGTGTTTAGGTGGGGGATTAGTTCGTTCTGTAGTTCGTGCAAGATGCAGCCTGGGATACCATCTGGCCCCATTGACGCTGTGCTTTTGGCTTTTGAAAGGGCTGTTTTCACCTGTGCGTCTGTGATTTCTGGGACACTACACTATTCCGGTATTGTTGTGGGCCCTTTTGGAGGTGAGAGGGGGGTGAAGTTTGCACTGAATCTATCTGCCAGGATGTTGGCAATATCAGTAGGTTCAGTATATTTTGTGCTATTTTGCACTAGCTCAGAGCATATCTGTGAGTTGCCACTTAGATTCTTGACATAGCTAAAGAAGGCTTTGTAGTTATCTTTTGAATCCTTGGCTATTTTTCATTCTTTCGAAGTGAGCCTCGGATGATTTTATGAGGGACCTTAGTTTCTTACTGATACAGATTAGGGATGTCTTTCCTTCTTGGGATTTGCTTTTTTTCTGAACTAGTTTCCTCCTTCTATTGTATAGCCTGTTTATGGCAGGAGTCCACCAGACTGATCTCCTTCTATTAGGGGAGTGAGTCTTGGTTATGCTAGGGAGATCCATGCATCCTTGTAGATTCTCATAGAGTGCATTTCTAAAGGTTCCTGCATCTTGGACACTATTATGCTTTAGCGTGGAGGTTGTGAAACTTACCACTTTTGTCTTAAGTAAGGTGAAGTTTGCTATAGAAAAGTTTTTCATTGAGGTTTCCTTGGTTATGGGTGGTGGTGTGGTGTGGACATCCAGACTGATTAGTTTATGGTCTGATCTAACCAGTGATGGATTGCCCTCCAGTGTGGAACACCTGTCGCCCATGTTGGTGATGACCAGGTCCAATATGTTTTCACCTCTGGTAGGGGAGTTTACCAGCTGATCCAGGGCATTTGAGTTGATAAATTCCAGGAAGCGCTGGATCTGGGAGTTTGTACTTAGGTTCATAGGTTAGGTTCATAGGTTAGTACTAGGCTATCAGCCCTAGGGCCTATACAAGCCCTAACAATTCATTCCTATGAATTTCTCTTCATATTTTATTTACTTTCCTGGACCCCTGTCTAGCAGTGCGACTGGCGTGATCCCCCTGGGTCCTTTTCTCCCATCCAATCATCCAATCGTCAAGGTGAAGAGTCCAGAGAACCTCTGCTTTCTATTCCAGAGTCTGGAAAGTCCTGGTCAGGGAACCTATCCCCCAACATGTTTTTTTTATTGTGATGACAAGGTTTAGATCCCCCTGGGCGTAGCTCTGAGGGATTGGGATTTTCTTTAAGTGTAGCAGCATGTCCAGCTCTGGGTTTGACATGGATCGCCTATGTAAGCAGAGCCTCTGAGTAGAGTAGTATGACAGAGTAGTTTTCCCAGTTAACGGCAGGGTAATTGAAATCACCCAATATCAGGGTGTTTGGTAGGACCTTCATGTTTTCCAGTGTCTACAGAAAGATGGAATGGTGGTCCTAGGTCATGGAGGTTGATCTGTAGCAGGCCACAATTTGCATTGCAGATTTGTCTGATGTTAGTTGCACATGGATGATCTCAGAGGTATCATGCTGCGCCACTAACCTGGAGGTGTAGGTATCCTTGATGAATATGGATACACCCCCTCCTTTTGTGTTTCGGTCCATGTTCTGTGGCCGAAATGTGTAGTATGAGTTGTAGCCTGGTAGTGCTGGGGTGCTCTGTGCAGCCTTAAACCAGGTTTCAGTTACTGCACAGATGTTGATGTTCTCCATACTGAGGAGTGCTTCGATCACATGCATTTTGAGATTTAAACTCCTGGCATTGAGTAGCATAGCCCTCATTTTTTTATTTGTGATGTTTACGGAGGTGGGTTTGGCTTTTTGAGCCTTGCCTAAAAAAGGCAAGGCAAGAGCCTTGGCCAGTATTTGAAAGCTTAGGGGTGAATGGTGCAAGCTGTCTCTTGTGAAGCAATGAAGCTTGTCGAGCATGTTGTCCCAGGCTGACAGACACTGGATCCCTTTTGAATGACACCAGAAGCTTAGCCAATTGTTGAAATTCATCATTTTTTCTTTATACTGCGGTATCATTCTCGGTGAGGGCAGGATGCTACTCAGGGTCAGGGTCATACCCACCTGGGCTACATGATCAGAGAGCTCTTCCATGTCTCTTTTCATGTAGTCCAGGGAGGTACATCTCAGGTCATTCACACCAACATGAACAATGACAGACTAATATTTGTAATTGTTCTGGAGTGACCTGAGTGCTTGTGTTTTGTGGCGCATTCTGGCTTCTGACAGGCAGCTAACAGTAACCTTCTCCTTGTCCAGCCTAGTGAGTGGGACGTCAGTGTGCCTGGCTATAGAGTCACCTATTCCTAGTGTGTTAGGTATGTTATTTAGCCTTAAGGGCTGTGATTGTGCAGCACACTTATTTTGTGTTTTATGTGTTGTCTGGTTTGTGATGGGAGGTGCAGGTTTTTTGGGTGTCTGCTTTGGAGGTCTCTGATGCTTTTGCAGGTTTTTATTTAGAACCTCCGAGTATGATTTCATGTATTTATGTGTATTTTTTGCCAGTGCTGGTTTAGTATGTCTATGTGAGGCTGGATGTGTGGTGCAAGTGTTAACTTTCTCTTCATGACTGCCTGTTCCAGTCTTGGGTGGAGAGAGCTTAGCCTCCAATTTAGCTATATAATTGCATCTCTCGCATATGTTAATGTTTTGTGGTAGGAGGAGAGGGCTGTCTATGTACATGATACAGTTGTAGCATTGCCTCAGGATACCCAGGTTCACCAGCTGGACTGGAGAGTATACCTGAAATTGCCCTTTGGTCATGCCTGAATAGGAGGGTGAGCTGCTTAGTTGCTTGGTTGGTGAGGGGTATATAATGATCCTTGCCCTGCTGGGCTATCAAGGTATATTAGTGCTTGCTATTAGGTCTGAGCAAGTGCTGGACTGTAGGATGCTTTTTAAGTGCTTAGGTTGAGAGTTAGACTACTTTCAAGGGAAAAACTGAAGAGGAGACTTGGTGGAGCTGGGAATAATTTAGCCCTAGCTAACCGGTGCTGCCCGGACGTGTAAAACCGTGTGAACATGGTTTTTACAGCAGGGAAATGAAAGAGACAGAAATTAGCCCAAAATGGCATATAAACTACTAACTTCTGGGCTGGAACCACTCATCCAGGGACATATGGCTGCTCAACGCTCCCTTCTCTCACAGGTGAACAGAGAAACCTCCTTCCATCCAAGTAAGGTATGGGCAACTCAGAAACTTGTAACACAGCCCTGAATTCAGCACTATCCTGAAAACTGGACTATACTAGATTAGAAAGGTGGGAAAAAGGATTTTTTTTTTGAAAAGATAAGGCAAAAATAGTAAAAAAATGCACTTAAAACAGATTTAAACAACTACAAACAGTAAAAAATACACTTAAAACAGCTTTAGATGACTACAAGCAATTAGAAAAGGCTTTTAAACAAATTACCCAATTAACCAGTAAGAAAATCTCAAAACTGAGCCATGTTCCTGGAGTCTTCAATCAGACAAGTTCTAACTGCACACTCCTGCCACTGGGGTACAGGGGAACCTTCTCCAAAAAAGAAGGCCTGGATTAGTGCTCAAGTTATACAAATAAAGCTAGATTCTGCAGACCTGAATCTAGTTTATGTGACAGCAAGCAAGGCACACCAATTTCAGTAAGAAACAGTTCAAACATGCAGGCACTATAAGCCTCTAACCAGAAATTCCCAGCTCAGAAGGGCAGAGTCCAGCCTCTCCTCCCACAAGAGTGCAGACCACAAACCTTCTTAATGTAAAATGACTGGCCTGAAACCCAAGTACTTAAACCAGAACTAATACACTTTTAGAATAACAGACACCGAGCCTTCAGTCAGCAGTTCCCAACTTAGAAGTATGTAAGCTACCTGTCCTGCCACAACAGTGCAGACCACAAACCTTCTTAATGTAAAACAACTGGTCTGAAGCCCAAGTGCTTAAACCAAAAGGCTTAGAATGATAGCTACACTTTAATCAGGTTACTACCAAGCAGTAATAAATACAATTAAATACTTTTAAGAAGGCCTGGATTAGTGCTCAAGTTATACAAACAAAGCTAGATTCAGCAGGCCTGGATCTAGTCTATGCTACAGCAAACATGGGGCACCAATTTCAGTAAGAATTAGTTCAAATATGCAGGCACTACAAGCCTTTAACCAGAAATTCCCAGCTTAGAAGGACAGATTCCAGACTCTCCTCCCACAAGAGTGCAGACCACAAACCTTCTTAATGTAAAATAATTGGCCTGAAGCCCAAGTGCTTAAACCAGAACTAATGCACTTTTAGAATAACAGACACTGAGCCTTCAATCAGCAGTTCCCAACTTAGAAAGATGTAAGCTACCTGACCTGCCACAACAGTGCAGACCACAAACCTTCTTAATGTAAAACAACTGGTCCGAAGCCCAAGTGCTTAAACCAAAAGGCTTAGAATGATAGTTACACCAAGCAGCAATAAATACAATTGAGTACTTTTAAGATGACGCAAAAGCAAAATAAAGTAATAAAGTAGGAAGAAACACAAATACAGTAAAAGCAGATAAATAAAGTGCATTTTTTTTAAGTGAGCAAATGAGATGGGCCCAGGAGGAGTATCCAAATACAAATTTACAAGAGGGGTGGGCAGTTTCAAAGCTACCAAGATTAACACCAAAACAAAAGCAGGGAGGGTAGGTGGGGAACTAACTGAAAAAAGCAGAGCCACAACATCCAGCTAGATAGTATTCAATGCAACACAAATTTAAATGCAGTTTATTTGAAAAAGTGCAAATGAAGATTTACTTAAATTCACTTATACATCCAGTTGATTGTAGGTAGGTCTTAGCCGGACAAAGGTCAGAGTTTAAGCAGAAAATAATCAAAAATGTGCCACTTATATAAGGTAGAAACCGAATATCAATGAAGTGAAACTACCCCCACTTATCACTGGCTATGCAGGAATTCTAACAAGCACTAAATTCTAACAAGCATTAACTGAGAAAACAGAGCCACAACTTCCAGCTAAATAGTATTCAATGCAACACAAATAAATCAATTTAAATGCAGTTTATTTGAAAAAGTGCAGATGAAGATTTACTTAAATTCACTTATACATCCAATTGATTGTAGGTAGGTCTTAGCCGGACAAAGCTCAGAGTTTAAGCAGAAAATAATCCAAAATGTACCACTTATATAAGGTAGAAACCGAATATCAATGAAGTGAAACTACCCCCACTTATCACTGGCTATGCAGGAATTCTAACAAGCACTAAATTCTAACAAGCATTAACTGAGAAATTCTAACAAGCATTAACTGAGAAAACAGAGCCACAACTTCCAGCTAAATAGTATTCAATGCAACACAAATAAATCAATTTAAATGCAGTTTATTTGAAAAAGTGCGGATGAAGATTTACTTAAATTCACTTATACATCCAGCTGATTGCAGGTAGGACTTAGCCAGCCAAAGCTCAGAGTTTAAGCAGAAAATAATCCAAAATGTACCACTTATGTAAGGCAGAAACCGAATAGCAATGAAGTGAAACTACCCTCACTTATCACTGGCTATGCAGGAATTCTAACAAGCACTAAATTCTAACAAGCATTAACTGAAAAAACAGAGCCACAACTTCCAGCTAGATAGTACTCAATGCAACACAAATAAATCAATTTAAATGCTGTATTATTTGAAAAAAGTGAAGATAAAGATTTACTTAAATTCACTTATACGTCCAGTTGATTGCAGGTAGGTCTTAGCCGGCCAAAGCTCAGAGTTTAATGAAATGCTCATACAACTTCCACATAAAAAGCAAATTATACAACCCCCCCCCCAAAAAAAAAGTCTGGTAAGACCAAAATGAGCATTAAAAATATATAAATATCTGTACAAACTAATTCAAACAGTCATTAGTGTTTTAACTGAGGGTGGAAAATTGTTTGAGAAACAGCTGTCCCTTTCTACATCATAAAAATTCAACCATTCGAAACACTAACCCTTTACTGTGAACAAAAGACAGCATAATTAAGTCTTGCAACAAGACATGGCCACACAAATTCAGCATCCCTTTTCTCTGAAATTCTACAACCACTCTCCTTGAGCACTGCCTGACAAATAGAATGCTGTTGACAGTTCTGAACTGAAATCAGGGTAATTTTTTCTGCCTGTAGATCAGCAAGGTTCTTTTAAGTTAAAATGCAACATGTAAGCATTCCTTCCTCATAGGCAATAGCACTATATGGTAGTGTCATCTGATATAATAGCCCTCCTACTTTCTAAATATTCTGTACAGAGAGGGATTCCACTTAGCAAAAAAAAAACATGCCTGTGCCTATGCAGGTGAAGCTTCTGCAGGGTTAACATGCTTTCATTAGAGAAACGTCTGCACCATTCAACCTGCTGGACAAAGATTTAATGTTTAAATTAAACTGTACAGACTATTGCACACCCGATGGGATCCTTTTGAACATTTCAAACAAACCAGTAACCTCTGATTAGTACCTCCCAGTTCCAGTATAGATAAAGATACTGTCTGCTATGCTAGGACTTGAACAGCCATCTGAACACTTCATTGGCTACTCATTCCTTCATTCATCAAACAACTGCAGACTTGCCATGACAATGAGGTAGACTATATTAAAGATGCAGAATCTGTAAAAGTAGTTTTAAAACCTCCTGTCACTGCTGTAGATAGATTATTCAGTACCTCCTCTCAGCAGAAGCAGAGAAGAGAAGAGAAATGAACTTATAATTTTAGCACCATTTCATCAAGGAATCACAGTGCAAACTAAAGGTCTGTGCATCACAGTCTTACAAGCTATTGCTACTTAATTCAATTACAATTCTTAGTTCAATTCCCTCTACCTTTTCTATTATTGACATTTTTGTTTTTGTCTTTACTGTATTCCAATTCACCCTAACAGTAGGTATCTGCTCACTTTTACCTTTTACTTACACAAGGACAAAAAGAAATTGCAGTTCTGAAAGTCATAGGGACAGTACCTAGGCCATCTCATTTCTGCAAAAGTACGTTGCATTCTTCCTTCTCACTTTTCAATTTTCTACTATTCAGCCTGCATACTATAACCTTGAAGCAACTCTGCACTTTCTTTAGATTGGCAGGTTATTATAGACAATGAATTTCAAATTTTGCGAAGTATTTTTTTTTTTCAAAAAGACATTCCAGAAACCCTTCTGCTTAACCCTGTTATGCTTGGCTTAACTAGTTAAAAGGAATTTTTCTTGTATTATTGTGAGTGCAACACAGCAGCATTAGGCTTATTAATGCAGTACATAAATAATGTTTTAGATCTGTACCATATTTTAGCACTAAATTAAATCCTGTAGCAGCAGCTGTCCCACACTGCTTTAGGTCAGTGGTACCAGCTGCCAGAATACTAGATACAGCAATTTCATTTACACTTGGACACAAAATCTTTGTTGTAGTTCCACAATCTGTATATGCCTTGTTATTATAAAGACTCAATACTTGTCAACATTTCAACTTTCTAATATAAACTTTCATTATTAAATAACCCCTCCCTGAAAATTATTAGGCATCCATCTTCGAATCCTGCATCATTAATTTTAATAGGGGCTGAGAAAATGCCTTATGACTGATTGCTTGTTTTTTTTTTTTTGTTAACCTTATGATTTCTTCTAGATCTGACCTGACAGATATCCTCAACTCATCCTATTTGCAGATAGATCCTATGTTCACAGAGAACACAGCTTACTCATGGCATCATATTTTCTTGGCAGTACAGATCAAATCCTGCTTATAGGACAAGTAAATGGAAATGTGTCTGCTGAAGTTGCAGCACTGGTAGCTATCACTGAAGCATAAAGATAAAAACAGTTAATATTTTCACAGACTCACATTATGCTTATGTGGTAATTCATGAGCCTGGACATTACAGAGGGAAAGAGAATATTTAAATCCATGAGGTTCTGTCATTAGTTGTACTGCTCACAAATCTGTTGCTCTTCATTTTAAAAGAGAATTTCCTTGCAGATATGGTGACTAAACAGACTGTGCAATAAAATTCTGGGCTTTCATTTTGCAGCCATTTCAAACTGAAAATGTTCCTGGATCATTGCAAGACATTGTCTTTTCAAGAACAGGTTGGGACTTTGAAAAGGTAAGGCGGCTATGTGGTTTCTGCCGCCATTTACCGGACCTATTATGGGGCCATCTGGGCTAGTAGCATCACATACATTTTTACCGCATTGTGTATCATTTTCTCTCCATTGAAAATACAAAAAATTGTTCATGTGCCAATTTGCCACAGTAACTAATATGCCCCTTACATTTCTAGAGTTATCAAACATATGATTACTACGTGACAGGTATGTATTTAATATATTTCCCAGACAAACATTACTAAATCTTGGAAATCTTTTTGCTTTCTATGAGCTGCCTAAATGTCAAACTTTTTGTAATTTATTAGTAATCATACATATATTTTCTGAGTGGGTTAAAGTCTAGCCAAGCAAATAAAATGTTTTTACTGTAGCCAAAACGTTATTCATTCTAAAGTTTGGTGTCCTATTTTGCATCCAGTTAAATAAAAGCACATCTCTCACTAGTCAGATAGTATAGCAGATGTGTAACAAAAAAGAAAGAAAATGACTATTCAGTATACCTGCTTTCATTTTCTCCAAGCCTCTGAGGCAGTAAAATATTGATAAAACAATTCTTCTACATTGTAAAAGACATGCATGTTCTGTAGCAGATCCACTGCTAAATAGCATCAATTCAACAGCAGTCTGACCCCTCCACTAACATGATATCAAGTCCAGTGACTGGAGCAATATTAGATCATTTATCTGACAGGATTCACCTTAACAGCAGCCGTCAAAGCCATCCAATGTGTTGGTTCAGAAACACTAGGTTCATAGGTTGGTACTAGGCTGTTGGCCCTAGGGCCTATACAAGCCTAGCCATAACAATTCTCTGGCTATTTCCTACCACAGTATTTACTTCCCTGGACCCCTGTCTAGCAGGGCGACTGACTACATCAGGAAAAAACACATAGATGTGGGGGGAGTCACCTGGAGATGCCAGAGACCACTGTTTCACAGAGTACCATTAGGATAAGGAGCAGTTATGCCTACTATTGACCCTGACCCAAGGGTTTCCAGTCAAACCAGAGCCAAGACCCAACCTGCTATCACTGAATGAGAGGATTATGTGACCTGATGCCACCTGTGATGTCATCACCCAGTGATCCAGATTATCTGACTTTAGATACATCATGCAAATCAAGCAACTAAGTGCCATTTGTAAGAATTATTATGCCATGTGCAGAAGGTCAAAATGTATTTGGAGTCATCAGAGTAATCCCTGAGCCAGAAAAACTCACCCTTGTCTACAGTTCCTTGAACAGCCACTTTTATTTTTATTTTAACAGTACTGCAACTTTATAATTAATGTTACAACCATCTTTTTTACCGCTGCTGCTGCACATCTTACTTTCTGAGCATTAAAAATATAGTTTTTCTTCCACCATAAACCTGCAATACACTGGCATCTCTCCTATCAAAAGTTTTAAAGTGTCAAACTGTTGGATGTGTTTTGCCATTATTTCGGCTAATGAGGCAGCGGTACCCATGATAGCTATTGTATACCATGAATCAGAATAACCAAACTCTTGTAAACTGTAAATACCAACCACCAGGAAAGACAACAGACTATTCCTTATATCTCTCTCCATCTTCTGAAAAAAAGTTACCCATATCCAACGAAAAGGAACATAAACCATTGATACAAGGCAGTGTAAAATGCTTTTTACCAAAACTTGCAGCAAAGTGAAGTATACTGCCCTGTAAACCCTTACTGTCAACCCGAAAGCAATTGTTATCAGTAAGGAAAACAGGCATCCCTCACATAAGATGTTGATTAATATTTCAACATATACTCAGCATACTCTTGACTCGATAATCTGTACTGATTGCATTGTTACTTGACTCTTATTAGCCTTACATCCCCCAAACTAATCATAGCACTAATTAACTGTAACTTTGTCCTGGCCACTTCATCTATTGGACTGTGTGACAAAATGCACTTTATTTGTAGCAACAAAGCTTGCTTGCGGTTTCCAAAAAGTTTGATGGGGGGTGGGTAGTTGTTACCTTGTATATGTAACAAGAGCTATTCCTGAAACAGACAACCTATCTTTGGGAACAATTGAAGTACTCAGTGGAAGAAAAACCCAGACTAAAGGCTATAACCTTTAAGAATCCAGTCAGCAAAACACACAACATCATAGATTTACTGTCACAGTCTAGAACAGGCTGCAATGAAAGGACTTTCCCAGTATGGACTTGAATGGTGTCATGCCTGATGCCGGCAAACATCCAGTTTATAGGGCACCAAAGGCTATTTGGAAATTAGGGCTTTTGTACTGCAGAACAGAAATTATGCTGGTTACAATTATTCTTGCATTATTTCTAGTTTTATGCAAAGCTTTGGTATCAAAGTAAAACTGCAAAATGTACAAACAATTTCACTGACCAATTTTAAAAGAATTTATGATAATGGGTTTAAATAAAATAATAAACCAAAGAAATGTATGTGTTAGAAAATAAAGGCATCAAGTACAATACTAATAAAAGTTAATACAATAAATAGCCTGGTGTGTCTGTGAATGTCTGCTGATGGTCTAACCCCATGCATACCAAGGACACCATGACAGTCATAAAATCTCTGTGCTGTGCATGATACATGTCTCTCAAGTGTCATGCTGTCATGGACTGTGATCACTGTTGCCTAATCCCTCTGTCACAGATCTATCATCAACATGATTATTTCAGTAGCACAGTCAAACTACATCAGTCCACAGTGCACCTTGGTAGTCATATATGTCCCCCTGACATGTAATAGACCTCTGCAGTTGTGTACATTTAGGTATTACAGCTTGGGTCATAATGTCCATGCGGACAGCTTGAGAGGTATGTATGTGCTGCCAAAGCTATAGGACACAGCTATACATAAAGGAAGGGCAGACCTGTAGAGTATATAACAGTACTGCTGCAAACTATATAGCCTATACTGGTATTAAGGGACTGCATTTCTCTCTCCCTCAACCCCTTATCTTCATCATAATTTATTATTGTTATGGTTTACTATTAATATATGTTGTTCCCTAAACATTATGTTGGGCCTTGTGTTTGATTAATGTTATGTAATACAATGGTTGCATACTAACATAACATGTTGAATTACCTATGCCGCTGGTCTTATGCTGTAACTGTTACTGGCATGCTGTTACTATACTGTTGTCTCACTTATTGTTGTGTTCCACATACTATGCGATGTTATGTTACTGGGTTATTTGCAATGTTCTGGCATGCTGTTATAACTAACTAAATGCTATGTTCATTACTAACCTATACACACTGAAATACCTTAACACCACAGCTCGACTGGGTAGGCCGATTCCTGACGATCCACCTATCTTACCTCAGCCGGCCGTGGTACTGGGTCCCAGCACATCTGGGACCCAAGCAAGTGGTGCCCCTTCTGCTTGTCCTGCACCACCTATGAGTGGAACCACCTCAGTGGATGGGGCCCATACCCCCCTGGGAGCGGGGGTTGAATGGGTGTTGTCACCCATGATCAGCTACTGGTGATGGTGCACAGGATAGTGTATCATGGTTATGAGAACCGCCTGAGCCAGATTGAGGGAAGACTGGTCAACCTGGAGGGGCAAGGTGGCCCCGGTGCCCAGCCTCCAGCACAGCCACATTTGGGGCAGTGAAGGAGCAGTGTTGATTTCCAATGGGCGGGGAGCTTAGTCACAGTGCTGTCATCTGGGGGCACATGGATCTCTGATTCCACATCACCGTCCCTGTCCAAGGTGTTTACCCCCCTTATGTGTCACACACCGCTCCTGTATGTTGTCTTGTCTGTCTTGTCTGTCTGCAAATGCAACCTCTCCTACCCAACTTACCTTCCCACACCTACCTATATCCTGTCCCCAACATTCCACTCCTTCCTTAAAAAAATGTTCACCTGTACCCCTGTACCACAAACAAAATATCACCCCATACATAGCCCTCCATTTAGCACCCATGTCCACTGGACACAATTAATTATTACATGAATTAATTAATACAGTTATGCTGCCCTCACCCCTCTCTCTGGGGTGTGAGGTTCCAAATTCCAAATTCTGTACAACCTGCACAGCTGTTGCTGTACAAGAAATGTAGAGCTGTGTTCCTTTCCTACACTGTCCTGCACATTCCTACATGCCTTCAATATGTTTTTCCCCCTGCTTGCCCCCATTTCACCATTTTACTATCACCACCCTTTTTCTTTTCTTTTTTTATAATTAGCGTGGATTTAAGCAGAGCTAAGCAGCATCATGCAAACCCACTTAAAACTGCTTTAATCATCTTACGTGTTTGTGCCAGTGTTAGGTACATCTGCAAAATAATTACCCTTGCCACTTCTCGAACCCAAGCCCCTGTAAACAGCACAATACATTAGCCCACTAGGTTACTCAGCTCTGAAGTCAATCAGGTGTTTCCACCAACATATCCTGATTGCCAGTGACACACTGCAAGTACATATAATGGGGAAATTGGCAGTGTACTTGGAGCTGCGATGTAGACACTGCACCTGTACACAGCCACATTAATAATAATGGATGTCCACAGTTGTACCCCCTAGATTTGGCATAGTTTTCACAAAAACATATGTGTCTGCTAAACTACTGGCAAGTCATTAAGGACTGAGGTTAGAAGATCATGGCAAACATTTCAGTGTCATACATCATACCCATCAGAAAACACATGCTACAGCAATTCCAGTGTTACAGACTGTATGCATGCCCATGTATCTTGCAAATACACCTGTTGCAGCACTGACTCATTAGCTCAGTCTATTAAATGCCTTGCCTACAGTACATTTTGCCACCCACAGTCCTGGGTTCAAATCCAGTGCATTGCACTTCAGTTACATGCTTGTGAATACAGCAAATAATGACTTCAGCCATGCAATTTTCACCAAAACAGCTTACTGCTACTCAATTAACTGCTACCCGTGTTAGCAAGTCAAAGGCCTGTAGGTAGGGACACACTGCACATATTCATATAGCCTACCTATATCTCGCCTACTAATCTCTGATTGGCACTGTTACATAACAGATGTACCTTAACCACATGCCTTGAATGTTCTGTTATGGGTAACCTCACCCTGGCTCTGCTGTAATGACAGAGCTGACACTGCTCCCTCAGTGACACATAAAGCTTGCTGTCCTCCAAAATGTTCAAACTCCTCACTGTGAGTCCTAGGCAAAAAGCAGCAGCTGTAGACTGCAACGTATGCAGCTGTATGTAAAGCTATCTGCCACAGACCTACCATACTTCACAACCCCCTAGAACAAGGGATCCACACAACACGCACACATAAAAGGGTGGGGGTCAAAGGTCAAGTAACAGGGACATGTGTCACAGTCTGCCCCTACAAACATTCAGAGCTGATAGACCAGCAGCTACTGCAGCAGCATGCATTTCTGATGGGTATGATGTCTGACACTCACATGTCTCTTCCCCCTTACTGACCTCAACCCACAATGTTTAACACTGAACTGCCAGATAATCACAAAGTCATTTGACAATGCCCAAACATAGCATGCAAAACTGTGGACATACCTCATGAATCTCAACAGTTGACAGTGTTTGTACCTACCCTTTACAATGCTGTAGTCTCCACACCTCACTAATGTCCATCTCACAGACTAAGAAAGGGGCCAAGGCCTACATAAAGGCTTTAAAATTTGCACTGTTGTGCCATGTCATTGCTAATGAAAGTGCTACCTAGCTGTTTTGCATGCAATTAGCAACTCTGAGCCACAGATTGGTGCACAGACAAACACCTGTTACTGAGCATTACCTATACAAGCAAGCAGCTGCCTATGGAAATCTGGTCTGTATCTTGCTTTACCAATTACAGACTGATTTCTGAAGCATTTTTCATGAGGATTTCCTACCAGGCATGTAACACAAGTCCCCATATAATGGGATGCAGATGGGAGGATGCAGTTATGGGGAATAGGGATTATAACAGTAGGCCTGTAGTACATCTCTGGGAATGACATGTTGGTGATAGTCTGCTGTCCAACAGCTACAGGCAGGCCTCTCAACTGTGCCTTCTTTGACTTAAATCACAGCTCTGGCCCTGTCACTCTCTCCTACAATGGTCGGCTGCTGTATGAATGCTTCAGAGTTATGTGTTAGACATAGTAACAGTAAGTAAGGGTGGACACAGCTGTCATATCACATGATGTACAGTCATTCAGTTCCTCTCAGTTTGTGAATGTCACACAGGAATAGTTTAGGCATTGTACAGGTGTGCTTGACTGTTCCTGATGTACTCTGGCTAGGTCACTGTTTTGTCAACATTCATATCTCATCACTTGACAGCTATGGTAACATACCTGGCAGCCCCCTACAGCAGAAATTCAGGTCATAGCTGTTATTAGTGGGGGGATACAGGCCCAAACTCAGTGACAGAGTGCACATTTTGGTCATACAAAGTAAGGGTATGAATGCAGTAACAGATATTACTGTAGCATAACTGTTTTCTGAGGGTTCTGGCATGTGACAGCTAGATTCTCCACATTCTGAGAACAACCAGCAATTATTGTCCAACCATTTGCCAGATATCCACATGTTTCTGGCAAAAGAACCACATTTATCAGACACACGCACACATTCTGAAAACATCTGTGTACTGGCGAAGTAGGATGCCTACAGGGAAGATACCTTACAGCACGCTTGCATTGCTGTGTATCATTATGGCACATGGATGTTGCTGGACTGTCCCCATATACATGTAATAGCACACACCTATTTATCTGACAGTGGCTATATGACATGTTACTGGGATGTTGCCCATAGGGGACACACCACAGTAGACAGCATTGATGGGAGTGGAGACATACAGCGCATTCCATCATGGCAGACAGGGACATAACCGATAATGCTACTATGTTACTGATAGCCACATACATACTGTGTTGATAGATGGCGGGGTATGATGTGGGAGGTATAGTGCAGGCCAATTTGGATGTGCAGGGTCTGTACATAGTGGATAGCAGTGTATGTGGCCCTGTGATGTGTCCCCCTCTTCTTGTCTTTCAGAAAGGATGTGTAGACAGAGTCACCTGCTGTTTTCAGCAGCTGAAAATGTTGTTATCCTGGATGGTTTTAGACTGCATCACAACATTCTGCTGCTCAGGAGTCACCAGAATCATGAGCAATGTGCAGCACTGTGGGCTGACCTCGTCACTGCAGTCAACCAAGTAGGGCTACAGAACAAAATCTACGAGCAGGTCCAACACCAGGCAGCATATATGGAAAATGCTGCACGGCAAAGGGCTGCTGCTGTGGCCAGGGACCATGCTGCCACTGGTAGAGGGCCTGCAGCAGAGCAACCACTCTTGGCCACAGAGGAATTCCTGATGAACCTGGGATCAACCACCAGGTCCCAAGCATCCATCACCCCAGATATCATGGAGGTGGGCGCCACAGTATCCACAGCAGAGGACTGTTCAGGTAAGCCTCCTGTGTTCATCAATGTAATACTGTATAAGTCATTGTGACAGCCTCTGCATATCACTGCATGGATGTCAGGTCAATCTGCATTGAGGGAGGTTGTTTGTAATGCACCCTTGTGCACCCATACTCAGAATGTCAGCAATGTAGGCAGTATCACATTACCTTGTTGATATACACACATATTATCCTGTAACAATGCCATGTTTGGTATTGCTAACAATACCTCTCCATCACATTTCCATAGATACATTAGGTGTGGCTGTAGTCCAACATCCTGTACCCTGTGAGTGTGATACTGTTTTTGTATGGCTCAATATATATACCCTCAGAATGTTAAGGACTGCCATTTTGCTGTAGATACAACTGATATGCTTAGACAGACTACGATGCTTGTGTGTTCAGTTTCAGAGGGGTTAACTGACGTGCATTGAATCGGTTATCACAGTAGTGTATTTGCAGGAGCAGTAACATACTTGCACTTATAGTTGTGAAGCTCTATGCAGTCTGCTATACAGGAGGCAATAATATGCTCAAGACAGGTGCATTGTGTTTTAGGTGTAGGTCTATCACATACACTGACATATTGCTTATTTCACATGTGTATATTACTGACAACATTATCTGGACATAGTTGCAGTGCATGTTATAAAGGGCCTGTCTTGTTAGTATATGTTGTAGTCTGCTTGTGTGTTGTGCATGGGATCAGAAATAAGATGTGGTATGTGTTATACAGTTGTGGCTCCTCACCTGTATGTGTGTGTGTGTGGATCACCATACATAATAGTGCAGGTAGTAATGTACTTATTTTGTCTTCCTCCTCACAGGTGACCATGGATGTTGGAGTGTGTCCCCCTCACAACCTGATGTCAGTGTCTCATCAGACTCTGATGATCATGATGGCCATATTGAGGCACAGGTGAGGTTGTTGGGGGCTGAATCTGTACCATGGGTTAACATTCCTCCCCCATTGTCCACACACGTGTCAGTATGCCCACACATACCCAGTCTCCTGTGGTCACAGATATCAGACAGTCAGAATGTGTGGCATAAAACAGGAGAGTGAGGCATCAATGGCTTCAGTGAGTGTAGAGACTAGCCATAGCCAGAGAGCTGGCAAGGTCCCACACAGGCAGCTTGATGGGGTGCTCAAAGGAGGACTGCTATCCATCCACCACCTGTCACAGGTGTCACATCATGGGTCACTCGATGCATGTTTCATTCCATCATGGAGGCACAGGCACATTCTGAATGCTACACCAGATGGATGCTCAGGATCATGGATGCATCACTGTCTGCCATCCATGACTTCCTCCACTACATTGGTAATGCCATGCATCATTTCACTGGTGTAGTGGACAGATGGTGGGGTGAGATATTGTCAGTCCTTGACTGCACACTGTGTTAGAACATGTGGAGGGAGTAGGGCATCGGACATGTGGCTATAGGTCAGCAACATCATCTGCTGAGAATCCATGTGGCCATGCACACTCACGGTCCCGTAGTGGCAGCACCTCCAGCACTACAGAAGGTAGGGTGCTGTCCACACCATGACATGGCAGGCTATGAACAAGTGGTCCTGGGTGGTCCCATGAGGGACACGGGCCCAGAAGACACCAGTCACTGTCAGCAACTAGTACTGCATCTGATTCTGGGCATGGTGGTGAAAGTGTCACTCCTGGCAGAGAAAGTTCGCCTGTTTGTGGCCGGAGATGGTGAATTGCCCATTCTGCCATGTATGGTCCACAGGTGTCCAACATACCCACATGTAGGGCTAGCACCTGGCTTGACTGTGTATGTGCACACACTCAAACATCGCTGTCACATGCAGGTCACCAACAGACACACATGGCACCACTTCCTGGCCCAGCTGGCCAGCACCCTTCCTTACTTACAAACACGACATCAACTGTTTGGCATAGCCTAGGCCTCTGGCAGCCCTACACCACATCCTGTGCATGTGATGATACTTGTGCTACATCCCTGCCATCCATACCGTCGATGCAGGGACATGCAAATATGTGTCTGATGCACAGGGTGACTATAGTACATTACATGACATTTTGTAGTGCGGTAGTGTTATGCCATGACAGATGCTGTATGTTGGCATGTGTCATGAGTACACATCAAAGTGTTTGTACCTTTGTTGCATGATGTTAGATTGGTGGTAGTGTTGCAGACTGACAGATGTCTGTCAGAACTTTGTATGTTTCTGTTCCAGGGGTCTGAGTGGGTATGCTTTGGGGACTCAGTGGCAATACTGTGGCTCAGGATGGCATGGCAGCAAAGGGGAAATATGACATCATCAAAGTACAGCTGTATATGTTCATAGTTACCTAGGTGCATATGTGTGGAACAGTGTGTCAGGGGCAATGGGGGCAGACAGCATAATCCTGCATGCATACCCCATGATAAGGCATGTTACCCTTGATAGGTGTCACCTGGGCATTCTGTACCTACAAATGTAGGTGGTGGCAGATAGCATTTATGCCTAGGTAGATGTGGGCTATTTAGCACCAGCAGCTACTCACAGGGTCTTAAAATGCATAACCATTGCTCACAGATAGGCACAGTGCTGCAAGGGGAGATATTTACACATACACACATTCACAGAGTTAACACTATTGAGATTAGAATCCCTACCAACCTAGTAGTATACACTATAGTACTAAGTACTTATCGTATGCACCATAGATCTTATCAAATTTGAGAGTGTCTGCCAGTGCTGTTAAGGTGGATGATATCAGCAGACCTTTTAAAGTAGGCCAATGGGGGTTGACAGGACGGCACAGGGTTCTAACATGTATAACCATTACCCACAAATAGGCGAGACAGGAACACTGCTGCAAGGGGATATATTTACATACACACACAGAGTTGCTCTTACTGGGGTTAGAACTACAACCTATCTAGTAGTATACACTATAGCACTAAGTACTTAAAGGAGGCCAAATGGGGGTTGACAGGTAGGCACATGACCTTAAAATGTATAACAACTGCACACGGTAGCAAGTGGATATATTTATACACACACACAGACACACACACACACACACACACACACACACACACACACACACACACACACACACACACACACACACACACACACACACACACACACAGAGTTATCCTTATTGAAATTAGAATCTCTACCTATCTAGTAGTATACACTACAGCACTAAGTACTTATTGAATGCACCATGGAGCTTATCTGTTCTGTGAGTGTCTGCCAGTGCTGTTAAGGTGGATGACACCAGCAGCTGTTTTCAGGAAGGCCAATGTTGTGGAGGATGCTAGTCACAGGTCCATAAAATGATTGACTATTGCACAGACATAGGCCTGATGGGCATGTCTGTACTGCTGTATGGGAAATATCTACACACACACACACACACACACACACACACACACACACACACACACACACACACACACACACACATAGTGAGATGTGAGATTATAACCCCTACCTACCTACTATTTCACAGTACAGCTCACAGTACTAGTTGCATGCACCGCCGGTTACATTTCATATACATGTGGCTGCAGCCACAGTACTTTTGGGCTACTCAAAGTGCACTTGTGTCACATAGCCTGTGTGGCCTGCAGAATTACCCTGCTTTATGCTGTTATTGTATGTAGTGTCATAGCAGTGGGGTACCTGTTAATACCCCTGATATGTGTGTACAGGTACCAGTATCGCCATTTCTGGCATTGCAGCCATTATACATTACACCACCTGCTCGCCTTTGTTTATCTACAGTGTGAGATTCCACAGGCACAGGGTTCTGTGGTTGGGTGGATTATGTCATTATGGCTGTGGTCTTTTACTGTCAGACAACAATTGTGTATGTGGGTGCGGATAACTCCAGCATTCTGCATGTAGGTATAGACATTCATACATCCCCACACACAGATATAGGTTCATAGGTAGGTGTGTATATATATATATATATATATATATATATATATATATATATATATATATAGATATATATATATATATATATATATATATATATATATATATATATATATATATATATATATATATATCACATGGATGTCCACTTAGATGTACCTGTGTGTGTACATCACTCTACACCTTTATGCAGCTCTCTCTCTCTCTTTCTGTATATATATATATATATATATATATATATATATATATATATATATATATATATGCTAACTCTATATATCTATGTATAATATATAAATATATATATATATATATATATATATATATATATATATATGTGTGTGTGTGTGTGTGTGTGTGTGTGTGCCATATACTTATAGATAAGGGTAATCATAATCTTAGGAGGATAGGGAGAGGCAGATACATATACATAGCTGTCTGTATGTACAGAGATATATTCACATCTCAGTTCTTTAGGCAAATGAGGCATCAGACATGGGCTTAAATTAGCTGTGTATGAGCATGCCCAATGTGACTGTCAGTACTTACAATGTGATTCCAGGCCAGACCTACTTGTAGTCCAGTCCAGGATTTTGTGTGCTACAGCCAAATGGTTGCTGCACCTGACTCAACAGTCCAGCACTTCCCTGATGTTATGTCCAAGGGATTCCCTGGCTGTGTGCTGAATGTAATATATGACTCATGCCTAGGGAGTTTACAGATTGTAATAGCTTGTACAGGGTTTTGCATCATATGTCTGGTACATTTTACATAGCAGTGTGATTTTTCTGGTACATCAGTGGCAAATCATTAAAGATAGATGTTAGGAACTAATGACAGACATTTGAGTTACTGACTCCATACACACCAGGCAACCTATGCTACTGAATGACCTGTTATTCTCTGCACTTTCTACATTTGTCTGTCCACTAGTTAATCCTTCTCCTTATATGTGGGCCTTTGTCCCACTCCTGTTCATGGTTTTTTCCATATTTCTTGCTCTAAGTGGTTGTAGGTATGCTGTGACTGGGGTACATGATGTAACAACATACACAGGGTAATAGACATCACACCTCTGATTATACATGTTTTGCAGGATGCCCAGCATTCCACTCCATATGTCTGCTCTGCTCCTCAGACAGTTGCATGTTTTTGGTGATATACTTCTAAATGGTGCTCACTGAATAGTTGTAAGTACTAACACAGTTACTTGATGGCTTTTACATCCCGCTGCTACTCTAAATGTTACAGCATGTTATTATACATGCTAGCCACCTTCTAGGTTACTCAGAGCATGTGTAATGTCTACAGATGTGGCCCTTTGTCCCTCCACTGTCTCTGGCTTTGTCCAGCATTCTTGCAGTAACAGATAGTGATACACTGACAGTCTGTGGGATTACCATAGGAGTACCTCACATGCAAAATTGTAGGTGCAGCCAGCTTTGAACCATTAACACCATCAACCATGCTAATGTACTTAAACCACTGAGCCACACCAGAAAGTGAAGTTTAATTCCTGACACTATCTACAGCAGACAAATATACACCTTGACCCCTGCATATTGTGGAAATAGAACACGTAGCCAGGTTGTTTGGGACACCCTGGGATTGTGTAGTCTGCTCTATATCCTTGCAAACATACTGATACTGCAGTTGTATGGGAACACAGCTGTGTTGGGGATAGGGGACACTAGCATTGACAGTCATGCATCTGTCCCATGACCCAGCTGTTTGACATTTCCCTCGCATACTGCTGTGAGTTTTGCTGCCTTGTGGCCTATTACATATTATAGGGCAGCCAGTATTGGACAGACTACCTGTTGTCCCACATAGCTGTTAGTTTTCTGCAGGTAGCCCAGTAGCCCACTGTATTCCTTTGCATATATGCAGCAGGTCCATACATATCCTATCATAGCCTAGTACCTTATACATTTGTTGTAAAGGAGAGTGACTTAGCTTGTGAATGCAGCAGTTGAGATAACAGTGCTTCAGGGCTGATTCTGTCTGATGCATGCAGTACACAGCCAATACATGGTAAGGTACAGGTTGTGTGGTGTGGCTGGCATCCTTTTACTATGTGTGTGAGTTGGAGTGAGGTGTTAGTCCCTAGGACCCTAGGTTGTCAGTGCATGTGGGATGCACTGCCTCTTTGCCAAGGCCAGGGCATACTGGGCACACCTATGTCTGCCTACAGGGACAGACTTGTCCTCCTTCAAGTCCTCTGAGGGTATGGCTGTGGGGACCTTGGCACTGGTGGGGGGCTGTGTGTCCCTTCCCTGTGATGATCCTGCTGCAGCTGTTTCCACAGGATCATATTGTGTAGCATGGCACATACTGTGAACATCTGTGCACATACTGCAGGGCTCCACCAGATATATCAAGACAGTGGAACTGTGACTTGAGCAGCCCAAACACGATGTTCCTAGTTTGTGTGTGTGCCTCATTATGACTTTCTTTGGTAGGTGTATGTGCATTTCTGATGGGTGTCATCATCCATGGTTCCAGTGCATAGCCAGCATGCCCCAGCAGGTGTCCGTAGAGGATGTCAACCCTGGTAAACATCTGGTACAACTGTGATGCTTGCCAGATATGGGAGTTGTGATAACTGCCAGGGCTGCTGGCACACACACACACACACACACACACACACACACACACACACACACACACACACACACACACACACACACACACACACGATAATGCCCTGGGCATTGCACATGACCTGGCAGTTGATGGAGTGATATCCCTTGTGGTTGACAGAGACTCTACCCTCCTCACCAGGTGGTGCTTTGATGTGTACATGAGTGCAGTCTGTTGCATCCAGTACCTCAGGGTAGTGTGCTACATGGTATCAAAAACGCATACTGCTGGCCCTTTCCTCAGGGGTGCTGGATAAATAATTGCAGTCACTGGCGTGTGTTTACATGGCAACTAGGAGCTGGTAGAGTTCCTTGGATGCAGATGCCTGTGAGACCCCCATCATGTCCCCAGTTGGTCTTTGAAATGTACCTGTAGCAAGTATTCTAAGGGCTACACATACCTTTGTTTCCACTGGGATGGGTTCCCCTCTGTTGGCTCTGGGTCTGTGTTGAGGGTGGCAGGACTTGGCGAATTCTTGTAATATGTCCCTGTCCACCCTGTAGTACTCTACAATCTCCAGCTCATGTAGCTCCTGAAAGGTTACTCTAAGCCTGAACACTCTTCTACTTTTCAGTCTAGGCCTATTGTCAGCATCAGCAATGACCTCAGCTTCCAGCACATACAAATAGAGCAGAGCAGCAGCCCATAGCATTCTGTCAGTTAAAATTCCCAAGTCTGTACTCCAATGGTGCAGAGTATAGAGGAAATATCAGATTGTAGGGTGTATGCATATTTTATACTGGTGTGCTGCAGATGCAGCTTGTGTGATTAGCTAACTATGATGCATTCCACCTGCTAAGTATATTATTGAGGGGTATACATGATAGGCTTTCCCATGCTATTTCCTTTTTTTTTTAAATGCCTTCCCTGCTAAACACTGAGGCTTGGCACGCAAACCCGTGGCACTAGTCTAAACACTGCTCAGCAGTCTGGACACCCCCCCTGCTTAGCTTAGTGGTGTGCCACACAAACAGATGCCAAAGAGCTCCAATCCACTTAAAAATATGGTGACACACCCTCTTTTGATGCCAGCTAGCTCTTCTGTGAACAACAACACAGTTCTGGGACTACACAGATTTTATATGTGGACACAGTGGCCCATTTTTACTATTCAGTAACCCCAGCTCATTTGCATACAGATCCGTGCACACAACCTGGTTACTTCACTATTCCAGGGCGTGCCTCCTTAGCAACTACTGGAATTTACCATTGTACATACTCCATGCAGGGCCCTATAATGCATTATTCTCACATATGTCTTATTTTTAATGTTTGCAATTTTTAATATTTATTTTTTGCATAACAGCATGTTTGCATGCTGCTTTGCACTGCTCAAAAGTAACATGGGTATTAAAAAACATTATATTATATAAGTTTGCATTATTTTTTGACACACAGGTCATTTTGCACATATCTGTGCCTACTATAACATTTCTGTCCTTCTAAATGGGCTTTTACAGCTCCTGTTCAATTTTTACTTTCTTGTACATGGAAATTTTCCGAGTACACTTCTAACACCAACACGAGATCTGCACGGATACCTATCTGCTTTCTGGATCACAAAACAACCATATTTGCATGCAGTTCACCTGCTTAAGCGGTGATTTGCATGCCACAGACAGTTCTGTGTCCGGATGCCCCACTGCTCTCTTTACTGGATTGCACATCAGCTTACTTCCGTGTAAGCTCCATCCCACTATGCCTACATGGTAAATCACTCAATGTAGGCTTTATTGAATTCCCCTGTATGTTTTTATAAGTTACATAGGTTCAAATTTCAAGCATGAGTTAATGAGCATATGCTGATCTCAACAGTCTGTTTGTATAACGTCTTGTGGTCATATGAGTTTATTGCCCATTAATTTATGTGCTTTTTGTCTTTAAATAATAGTTTTGAGTGTTTTTTTCATGTTTAATTTAGTATATTTGACAATGTACTAAGTTTAATTTAGATTTGTAGTCATTACAGATCTATTCTATGTGAGAGCATAGGAACATAGGACAAATATTAGACAAGTGATCAAAGAAACCATATGCACCTATATGTAGATACACTTACAAGTTCTTGTACCCTTTATTAGCACTTAATAGGACTCACCTCTCCAAGTAACCTGAGTCATACATGACAACCCTGGTGTAAATTTGTGTCCACCTATCTAAGACTAGCCTTAAAGCAGACAAAGTAGTAGTTTTCTTGAGCTATGGTGAGAACTTATTCCACAGGCAGGGAATACATTGAGTTAGGAAGCTATCCCTCCAAAGAGTCTTGTTTATTTGTTGGTGCAGATTTAAGTTCCTAGTATGGATTGTTGTAGAGTCATTGATTTTGCAAATAAATAGGACATTCAAATAGGACTGGGTCTTTCATGGCTTGAAAAACAAAGCACAGGTCACCTCATAACAGACTATGGACTATATGGAGAGTTATGCTAATTTATCAGAATAGTTGAAGAATTTAAGACCTTTAATTTTCTTGGTTGAAAAATCCAGAGACCTTTGCAATTGAAAAAAATATTTGGATTTGTAGATATCAAAGATGGCACTGTGTTCCATGATGGATCTGATCCAAGGGAAGAGTACAGTGGTAAAATGATTTCATTGGATCTTGAAGGTATTTCTTTGGAAGTTAACTGAGCCTAACAGAAGGATTTTCTGACCATGATGGAAAATGGATGATAAAATTAGAGCAAGAAAGAGACAGAGATTGAAGCAGCAGATGCTTTTTTGCTGAACACTACTATGCTTCACTTTTTGCATTTAGTTTAACACCATTTTTAGTGCACAAGGATTGTACATATTCCAGCCCTTCTTCGAGCAGTTTAGTATCAGTGTCTGAGTGGATAGCAGAGCCCAGCTTGCAGTCATCAGCAAACTTATTCAACTGTACTTATGGGATATTGGCTTGGACATCTGCAAAATAAATGCTGAACAGGAGAGGGCCTAGCACTGACCTCTGTGGTATGCCACTAGTTATTATTTTACATTCAGAGACAGCAAATGACAACTTTTATAACATGGGATCTGTTGGCTTCCAAATGTTTAATCTAGCAGACAACATAGGCATTTACATGAACTTTGTCTATTTTTTTCCAATAATATCAGCACAGGTAAGCATGTCCAAAGTTCTGACCACACCAAGGTATGCAGCATGAATGGGAAGCCCACTGTCCAAAGCCTCTATAACCTTTTCAGAGAAGTTTACTAGGGTCAGAAAAAAGGACCAACCCTTCTTCTTATGAGTGGAGTCTAGATAAATTAAGTTGCCTATATCTGCATAAGTGAGTTTTCCTATGACATGTCTGATGGCATTGTATATAAAGCTGGTGAGACTTGATAGGCTTATAGCTTCCTTGCATCTATAGAGATACCACCATTTTGTAGGAGAGTCACATCAGGTGCAGGCATCAGGCACAAACCATGTAGATAGACCGAGGTTGAAAAGTAGTGGCTCAACAAGTGCATACTTGGTACTGATGTGAATGCAGCCTGGTGTGTGCTTTCTGGTCCCACAGAAGTATCATTTCTAACCACTGACAGGGATTTTAAGACTTATTCCAATGTGATATTAGGGGGAGACTAAATTTTTAGGGATAGTGAACTCAACAATGTGGGACAATGACATAAAGCTAGCATTAAATTTCTTTGAAAATATATTGTCTATTTACTTGTTATAAGATGAGTGGTATTATTATGGGTGAACTCATTGAATTGTAGGACATTATTCCTTAATTTCCTGACATAACTGAAGAAAGAGTTGTAGTTTTCTTTGGTATCTGTAATGATCTTAAGTTTGTAATCTACTTTGTATCTTCTAGTAATACACAAGTTCCATGCTGGCACATTTCAGGGTAGTTGTGAGGTGTGGGATGGGGCTGTCTTAACTCTTCATTATTTTCCTTTTGTTATACAGTTTACTAATATGTGAGTGCCACCAGAGAGGATTATTCAGGAATTTATCATTATATTATGGGCAGATGGCTACAAACATTTTCTAGGTGTTGGTAAAATTTGGAGGTGAATATGACAGTCCTCTCAAATGGGTCCATTGCATTGCTGGGAATTTTGCATAGGTCTTCTACAAACTAAAGTACATTTGCCCTGGATAAGTCTCTAAATTTGGTTTCATTTGGTTGTGGGGTGCTATCACCAAGTCCGACACAGATCATGATTGATTTGTGGTTAGATTTAACCAAGGATGAAAAGATGCAGGATGGGTATAGGGGATAGGCTAGGTTGGTAAGGGTATTAGACCCTTTAGTGGGTGGTTTTACAATTTGATCCAGTGAATTGGTATTAATAAAGGCTAGGAAATGCTGAGCATATCAGTTTTTAGAGGTGTAAATTTGCCAGTCAATACTTGATTAATTGAAAGCCCTAGCAAGAAGACAGTTGACTTGATATTTAGCCCTTAGTGGTGTTAAGGGTGATTTGGATCTCCAGCAGCTCCAAGTTAAGGTCATAGGTAATGTGGCATGTGGTGTTGATGGTTCTGATAAATTCAGATACTTGTCATCCCTGCAGTTGCCCAAGGGCCTGAATATGTGAAAGGTATTAACTGTGCTGTAGCCAGCTTATGAGTTGCTTGGTGCAGCTCCCCAATCTGACACCCCTCAACACTAATTTCAGGAGCAAAAATAAAGATTTCTTCTTTGAACTGGTACTACTTCTTGTCAGTGCCACATAATATGTGTAATGCTCTTAAGTCAACAAAGAGCAAGAAGAAAAGTCCAGTGCTTATGATGATGACTCTTACATCTTGTACCGAGGACAGCTGCTCATTCACTCCCGCCCTAGATATGCTTTTGGATAATAAACACTGGTGTGGGAGGATGGATGTCCTTGCACTGGATCCAAGTCTTAGAAACTACACATATATAAACTTGTTTGAATTGCAGGAGGGCTTCAAGTTCTGGCATCTTTCTGCATAGATTCCTTGTATTATTTCATGATGTCCAAATATGGGTTTGAGTTTACTATTTTAAGAAAGATCAGCAGAAAGATTCTGTCTAAAAAAGGCACTATAGGAACCTGACTGGCTTTAGCCGGCATGTAAATGTCCTAGTATGAGAGGTGCTGGCTATCCTTGGTGAAACAGAATATCCTATCAATCATCTCATCTCAGGCCAAAACACATAGTGGATCCCCTTAGAATAATACTATCTACTTAGCCACTTGTTAAAGACACTTATCTCATCTTGGTATCCAGGCATCATTTTGGTGAAGGCAAGGCACTAATTAAGATCAGTGTTTTTCTTGCCTCTAACACATTCATAGTAAGTTCCATTATGTCAGTCTGCATATTCCTGTGAGTGGAGCACCTCAGGTCATTCTATCTCACATAAGCCACCACTAGGTCATAGTCATGTTTGTCTGGTTTAAGGGACCTTAGGGTCATTATGATATTATGGACTCTGGTGCTGAACAAATAGCTTACAGTCACCCTGTTCTTGTTCAGTGTGGTGAGCACAGAGTCTGTATGCCTAAGTATAGAGTTAGCTACAAGAAATACATTTCCCTGTATGGAAGCAAAGTCAGTGTACCTTATCAGCCTGGGTCTGCTTTTATCATGACATGGGAGTAGGTGTTACCTTGTGCATTAAAAGCTGGAATCTTTTTAAAGTGTCTTCTAAAAGTCCTTGGCAATTGTTTCATAACAGTTTTAGCATACATTAAGGGTTAGTCATGTGCTGTGATTGATATGGTGCTGTGGAAGTGTGATGCTTACTGATAGTGTACTAATGCAAGAAGTTTGTCTACATGTTTCACAATTATTTACATTGTTGCAGGTAGTGCTATCATTTTTTGAAGAAGCAGTGGATAGTCAGTACGCATAAGGCAGTTGCTACACTGCCTAGAATAGCTAATGCACTCAGACTGGTCAGAGATGGGGTGAGATCGGACTGTTGAGTTATGTTGTCAGAGAGTGGAGGACTAAGACTGATCATAGTACTCTTGGGTTGCTGGGAGACTAGTAGAGAAGACTGAAGATTTTGGGTGATTCTCTCAGGCTAGATTAGATGGTGGGTACTCTAGCAGTAGTTAGTGAAAAGATATAAGCAGGTTTTCTAACAATGATGAACAGTGGTGAGTCACCTGTTGGCTGCCTGGAAACTACTAGTACTGGCTCTCTGCAGCTAAACATAACTAGGAATCAATGTCTCTTTGCTCCTTCTCTCACCAGAAATAAAACAGATGTACCAAGCTCAGGATAGTTCCTCAGAAGCAGACATCAGGCTCTTTGGTGAGCAGACATCTCGTTGACTTATATTTTATTTATTTTTCTCTTGTATATGGTCAGTAGGCACTTAACTGAATAGCAGACAAAAAACTCCACTCAGTAAGTGCTTTCATCTTAAACAAGACTTCTTCAGACTGAATGAACATAATACACACACATCTTTAAGTAGCTCTAAGTCACATGATTAAAACACTAAGAATGAAATGTTAGTTCAGAGTCCTCTGGGTGAGAAATATATTAAGAGTATTATTAGAAACAACTGGAAAATATTAAGCAGCTGAGGTTAAGAAAGTTGTAGGAGAAGGGCTAGTTTTTGTTAATAAAAGAGAAAGACATTTTAAAGATATGTTTCTATCAAAATTAAGCTGTGTATACACGAATATGAAATTCAACAAATAGGAAATGTTTAAATGTTTTAATTGTAACTATTGTCAGTATCTGAAAACAGATGCATAAAAGATATGATCATTAAGATTCCTGGATATTTTAGTTGTAAATCCAAATTTGTAGTATGTTTAGTCATTTGTATGTTTTGTTCATCATATTATGTGGGTAGGACTATGAGGGAACTGTATCATAGGATTTATAAACATATGCATGCTATTGAAGTAAGTGATGTAAGTAATGCACTTAGTAAACACTATTTGACAAACAGATGCAAGATTTCTTTCAGATTTTTAATTATTGATCAAGTGAAATATGTTTCTAATAGATCTGATGCTGAAGGTGAGTTGGACTGGAGAGAGGAGTACTACTGTCAAGTAAAATTAGATGTTTGCAACCCTCCAGGGCTCAATGACAAAGAACATTTTAAGATATATTTGAAAAAAAAAACACTTATGCACTATTTAGTTGATTATGTAAAGTTTTTTAATCGTGACTTAAAGCTATTTAAAGATATATGTGTATGAAGTTAATTAAGTCTGAAGAAGTCTTGTTAAAGATGAAAGCACTTACTGAATGGAGTTTTTTGTCTGCTATTAAATTTTCATTGGTCATTTTTGCTTATTTATTCTGTTTTTTTAATGGCTTTAGTGTTCCCTTGTTTATTATTAAGTACTTAATTATTTTAGGAGTACTAAAATGTTGCAACTTGTTACCAGCTCCAGGACTTGGGCAGTACATTATTTATATTGTGGATTGTTTAGTTAGTTGTCTGTGTTAGTTATATAGTAAGTTTATTATAAAATTAGTTCCTTGTCAAATGGCCTACTTCAGATTAATTCTGATGATACTGGGAAGGGATCAAACGTTTGTTGTTGTGGGACTTCCAAGATCACTGCACACTGATAAACAGCTTAACTCCACCTCTCCGAGTGTGAAAACAGATACTGAGAAACAACAGCCAGTGATATTGTCAGTTTGAATAAACTTTATTTACTGGTTAGTAAATACACTGCCTGGATGCCAGCAAAGAAGAAACTGAAAGAGCCTGAAAGAAAATCAAGTAGAGAATGTAAACAGAAAACACTGACTGGGAAGAGTCCTGCAGCTGTTTAGCATAAAGCAGTTCAAGCTCCAGCTTTGGTGCAAGACATGACTTCCAGTAATCTAGAGGAAAAATAAGTCAAACATGTTCTGACTTGATTAAAATAAACAAAAGGTTGAAGGAGTATATCAACTCAAATAAAAAAGGCTGAAAAATGGAAAATGTTTTAAAAAGATATTCAGATGAGCTGATAAAACTTCAAAAATCAGTGGTCAAAATGAAGAAAATGGTGAGTATGAGATTGCACAAGAAGAGATGTTTAAAGAAAAAAATGATATAATTACAGGACAGAGCATGTAGGGAAAATCTGAGATTTTCTGCTGTACCAAAGAAACTAGAAAAAACAAACCTTATTAATTTTATGGCACAAATAAGCAACTGGACTAGTATTCCACATAAGGAGATGTTAATTAAAAGGGCACACTGTGTGTATGCACCTAAGCTGGCTATTAGAAAGCGGCCAAGACCTATAGTAGTAAAGATGTAATCATACCAGTAGAAAGAGTTGATTCTGATGGAACTATGGCTAAAGGGCAAAATAGTAAAAGTTGGAGAGAGAGGAGTGCTTGGGAAAAATGATTATTCAGTGTAAACCAGACAGAAGAGAAGCAAATTTATCCTAGAAGTCAGGGAATGTCAACAGGCACGTGTGAGATTTAAGCTGTTTTATCCAGTTGTCTTCATAATATTTTCCCAGAGAATCATTTTTTAATGCAGAATAAGGTAAGGAGGAAATACAAAAGTTTGTGCAATAAAAAATGACCCATCAAGCAGAAGAGGACATTGCTTCTTGTTTCTCTGATGATAAATGCATAGAGAGAATTTGACAGTGAAACATTTTCCACCTTTCCAAAGGAAAATGCTTGAGAGACAGAGAAAAGCATGTGAGTTGACCAGACAAATTGTGAGTACCTTGGAACTGAAATAGAATCTGGAGTTGGGAGATGGGCATGAACCAGAAGACCAACAACACAGAAATTGATGAATAAATCTGAGACTGCAAATCATCATCACATTTGTGAAATATGGCTGTATAAGAATAAGTCGAAAGAGTGGACTTTTGGATGCTTTGTTAAACATTTGGAAAACTGGAAAGCATTTTCCTCAGTTTATGTCACTAATGTTTGGAAGGACTCTGAAGGGAAGGGAAGAAAAAGGAAAAAGGTTGCTGTAAGTAAAATAATTTCTGGTCGTAACAGTATTGTTATAAAACTTTCCACAATGTAAATTGCATATTTTCTAGTAAAGTAGTTTTAGTTGATCTTGTACATGATACAGTTACAAAAGTAAACAGATACTTTTTTTCTTCTTCTTCTTTTCTATCTTCCCTTTTTTTGGTATTGATAAAAGTAGGCATTGCATACAAAAAGGAAGAACAGTTTAAAAAAAAGAATGCTGAGGTTAATAGGTGTTAAATTGGGTTGCTGAGGTGGGAGATGGGCTGGAAAATTATATAGATCATAATATTTGCAGAGTGATATTTGATATGTTTTTCTCTTACATTTGCATAGGTGAATGCCTGGATTAAGATCCATGGCTTAATTTAATAACAAATGTTAAGTGTAAACAAGTAAACACGAGAACACAGAACATAATGAAAAGTTTTCCTTAGCAATAAATGTTTGTGGCTACAGCAGAGGACTACATTTTTTTTCTATTGCATTTCCATGGAGACTGGAAACTGTTACTAGGGCAATAAAAGACAGAACACTGGTTTCTATAAGGCTAAAAAATAATGATTTCTGCAAGCATGCAAGTTGTCAGATCAAGGTGATAAAGATAAAAAAGAACAGACGCCAATTAGTGTACATAGAAGTACAGGTAATAACATGCATCTTAGCCTGGATACCCTCAATTTTAGGTTATTTATTTATTTATTTGTTTTTATGTACATAGTTATGTGTGTTATGTACAGAGTTATGTGTGTTTGTATAACATTAATATATTCTGGGGCTGTTTAGTTTTTGTTTAAAGATATTTATTAAAACAAAAACGTCTTGTAAAATGTTTTAATGTTGGTGATAAGAAAAACATGTATAAAGTATTAACCTGCCAAACATTAATGGATGCATGTATCATAAAAGCTGGAAATAGACATTAAAAAAAAAACTACCATATATATATCACAGGTAGAAATAATGACTTCTTACCATAATGGTAACACTTTCCATAATATGTTGGAATGTGAATGGTCTCACAGGTATAGACAAAAAAAGAAACTTAATTATATTAAGAAATATGGAGTACAAATAGCAATGCTACAGGAGACATATTTGAAAAGAGCTGAACATGTGAATTTTATGAAGTAAGGATTTCAGGATGGATTTTCGGCGGAATATCAGGGACAAAGGAAAAGAGGAGTACTTATATCAATTGCTAGAGGAGCACTAGTAGTGATAGAAGAGGGAAGCCGATATAATAATGACCAATTTGTTGTAATTTGAGGCTACTGGCAAGGGATGAAGATTACACTGGCATGTATTTATATCCCATGTAAAATTACCATTATTAAGCTTAAAAAATAGTTGAAATAATCAGCATTCAGCAGGAAATATTACATGTAAGTGGGGACTGAAATTTGATTTGCAACAATGAGAATATATCTGTGTGGCCCAGAATGGAAAATGTAACAAAATAGGGTAGATTTCTGAAGAAATTTATGAAAATATTTGGTATGAAAGATGTGAATTCAGTAGTAGGAACTCAGAGAGAATTTATATATTATGCACCAAGATACACTAAATTGACTAGAGTAGCAGACATTATATTTCACAGGGACACATGCATTTAATTGAGAACTTTAACACGTATTCAATAACTTCAGATCATGAGCCAATAATTGTTTAGATAAAAATGCAGAGAAATGAAGTAAAGATGATACACTGGCACTTCTCCACCTGCCTGTTAAAAAGAGAGTAATTTACAGAATGGATAGTGGACTTTATCAGTGAATTATTAGGGAAGCTAGAAAGTATTCCAGAAGTTATAGTTGGTAAGTGTGATAAAATAAAAGTTGAGTTTAAAAATAGGGTAGAAATAAAAGGAAAAGATATCTGGTTAAGTAGTAACAAGAATTATTTAGAGGGGCTGACAAAGGTTAACAGAATAAGGGGAATCTCACAGAAAAAGAAGAGGCACAATTGCAGAGTGCTAAATAGAAAATAAGGGAATACCTGGATAATATGCATGACTTTAGAAAGATTTCTGTTAAGCAACTGTTTTTGATAATAAGCCTAGAGGACAAAAACTTTTAGCACAATGACTCAGGTAACAGAAAGTAGAAAGGGTCGTTGCCAAACTTAAGGAGCGTAAAACAAAAAAAAATAAATAAATAACCAGAGATCCTGTAGAAGTATCAGTGATATTTCTGAAATGTTATGAATATCTGTATAAACCAGAGCATTGGGAAAATCAAGGAAAAAAAAAACACAAATGGAAATATATATGGAAGACTTAAATATGCCAAGCTTAGAAGGGGATGAGGCTCAACAACTAACAGTTAAAATAGCAGAAGATTAGACATAAATGGTGATGTATAACCAATCTGCAGGAAAGTCTCCAGGAAAAGATGGTATGCTGGTGGAAGCTTGGAAGCAAAGAAGGAAGAAACTGATAAATATCTGGAAGGTTTTTGTTTAATAATATTTTAAAGAGATGAGAGGCACCAACATCATGGAAGAAATAGATGGTGGCTGTAATTCCTAAAAGTGTAAACACCCATCAGATCCAGCTTCAAATAGGCTCATCTCAATTTTAAACAATGATTATAAAGTGTTTATGTCTATAATGACTAAAAGAATGGAAAAGATGATGCCAAACTTGATAACTATGGACCAATGCAGTTTTGTTGAGGGGAGGCAAACATTAGACAACATTAATGAGCATGATGATCCAGAGGGAAGCAGAATATAATAAAATACTGCTGTTATTGATGGCTGTTGATGCAAAGAAAGCATTGACAGAGTCAGCTGGTGTTTTCTCAGTAGGGCAATGGAAGCATTTGAATTTCCTGATAAAATAATAAGGTTAATTAGAAGGATATATGAGGGATCAGAGGCAAAAATCAAAGTGGGAGGTTTCCTCTCTGATAAACTGTGTAGGGTAGGGGTTTCCTCTTTCTCTTTTATTATTTATGTTATATTTGGAACCATTGGCAAAGAAAATAAAGGACTCAGACATTGAAGGATATAATTGCCATGGTGTTCAAGAAAAGATGGCTTTATTTGCAAATAGTTTGTACCTGAAGGAACCAGGAAAGGGCATCTCAGTGTTGTGGTGTTGTGGAACATTCTGAGACATTTCCATGTTTTTTATGACTATAAAATTAATGAAGATAAAATAAAGGCTATAGCTATAAACTATGTCCCCACATATGAATTTGTTTAGAAATATCCATATTTATGGAGAAATGCTAAAATGAAATACTTAGGAGTATGGAATAAAATGGATTCTGTTATGGCAGCTATGGATATGTAGGGAGAGACTAAATAAGAGCTAATTCAAAACATAAGAAACTGGAACTAATGGCCTATGAATATGGATAGCAAGATAAAAACAGTAAAAATATTTTAGTCCATTTAATTTTATACGCAGGTCAGGCATATCTTTATCAATCAGATGATAAGCTGTGAAGAATAATTAATAAATAGTTGAAGGATTTTATTTGGGAGGGGAAAAGGGCAAGAATCATGTGTGATAAGTTAATTCTCCCAATAGAACAAGGAGGTTTGGGATTACCTGATTTGAAGGGATATATATCAACAACACAGTTAAGACTCTTGAAAATAACAAAAGCAGGAAGTTATAATTCAAAGTGGAAAGGGATGATGATGAAGCAGGGGTAATTTAAGAAACAGGGAAATAATGGGCTTTTGGATGGAGATCTTTAAGGAGAATAACAACAGTCATACAGAACAGTATATTCATAAAGTAGAGCAATGAGTAAAGAGGTCACACACACACACACACACACACACACAAAAAAAACAATTGGTTAAAAAACACAAAAGGAAAAATCTAGCAAAGCTAGAGTTTCCACTGTGTGATACCTTAAACCTGTTGTATCAGAGGCAACTTGGGATATATGCAAATGATCCTTTAAGGATATCAGGTGTTTCAGTTAAAGGGCAATTCTGAATGTCCATGACTTTTTATTTTACTTTTAAGTCTATTTATGGACACTTTCAGGCCATTAAAGCCAAACCCTCTAGCTGTGGACATAGATGCTTCTGCCTTCTTATGGCATCATCAGCACAGCATAAGAGAAATATTTGACTTTTGGAAACACAGGGTTGTCGTACCCAACTAATATCCATAAACATTAGGGTGCCTACAAAATATCCCAACCAACAAACTAAAACAATAAGTAAAAAGGTCACACAGGAAAACCAATTGGTTAAAAAACACAAAAAGAAAAATCTAGAAAAGCTAGCGTTTCCACTGTGTGATGCCTTAAACTTCTTGTATCAGAGGCAACATGGGGTATATGCAAATTACCTGTTAAGGGTATCAGGTGTTTCAGCTAAATGGCCGTTCTGAAGACCCATGACTTTTTCTTTTCCTTTTAAGTCTATTTATGGACAATTTCAGGCCATTAAAGCCAAACCTTCTAACTGTGAACATGCATGTTTCTGCCTTTTTATGGCATCATCAGCACAGCATAAGAGGAATGTTTAACTTTTGAAAACACAGGGTTCTCGTACTCAACTGATATCCGTAAACATTAGAGTGTCTACATAATATCCCAACTAACAAACTAAAACAGTGAATAAAAAGGTCACACAGGAAATCCAATTGGTTAAAAAATACAAAAAGAAAAATCTAGCAAAGCTAGACTTTCCACTGTGTGATACTTTAAACCTCTTGTATCAGAGGCAACATGGGATATATGCAAATTACCCTTTAAGGATATCAGGTGTTTCAACTAAATGGCAATTCTGAATGTCCATGACATTTTCTTTTACTTTTAAGTCTATTTATTGACAATTTCAGGCCATTAAAGCCAAAGCTTGTAGCTGTGGACATGCATGTTTCTGCCTTCTTATGGCATCATCAGCAGAGCATAAGATGAATTTTTGACTTTTAGAAATAGTAGGGTTCATAACATAGTAGAAGGTATACTAAGAACTAAGCCAAGGTGTGAATAGAGAAAGGAGATTATGCTAATATGGATGACTGCAATTAGGGGTACAGAGAATAGGTAAGAGGGGACTGGAATTTACTGGGGAAGCTCGCCAAAGAACAAGGTATTAGAATGAGAAGAGGCCAGAAATAAATTTTTAATTGCATGCTACTGAATGCCTTCCCTATCACTGATTGATATATTAATATTAGAGTATAGACAAAGAGAAGGGGATAGTGGAATGAAATATCTGCACTAGGGATTTTAATTGAATCTAGAACATAAACTGCTGCTAAAAAAGGAATTAGTAGGGCATATAAAATATTGCATGATAACTACAGGAATCCATCATAATGCGGTCAAAAAAGATTGGGAAGATAGATTAGATATGCAATTCACAAAAAATTGGGTAGACCTATGTATGGCTCCCAAACATTCAATAAAATCTAGAAATTTTGGGATTTTTACCTGGAAGTGTTTGAATAGATACTTTTATATCCCAAGCAGACTTCAAATTTTTCCTCAGGTACATGGCAAATGTTTGAAGTATAATGGAGAAGAAAAAGGTACCTGAGTGCATATGATCTCAGAGTGTAATAAGTTGGCAGACTTGAAAAATTCCCTATAGAGTATTGTCTGTGGAATACTGGGTGAGTAAATGAGCATAACTAAGGAAATTTTTTTTGAGCTGGGATAGAGGATCTGAATTGCCTAGACTTAGAAATCCCTTGCTAAATTTAACTCTGCTGGCTGCCAAAAAAGCAATTAGTAGAAAATTGAAATGAAAATCTAAACCAGCTATACCTGAAGTAGTGAATATTGCAATAAAGACAAAAGAACAGGAAGTGGGATCTTTAGAAAATGGTAGGAATAAATTATGTAGAAAAAAAGGAAATTGTGGGAACAATACATGCAAAAATTGTTTTGGAGGACGAACGAGGTTTAAGAGATGGCAGGGATTGAACAATTTATGTAGTACTGCTTTGATTATATGATATACATGAATATGTTATGTATAGCATTTGTAAATGTGAACTCGTTAATATGGTTTGAATACTTTTATATAAATCTGTGTCAACAGTGATAATTCAATAAATGTGTTTAAAAGGGTTTTTTTCTTTGTAAAGATATGTATTTAAGATGTCTCAATTTAGAGTCATCACAAGCAACTTATCTCTTCTACATCACAATGCCTGTGCATTTATATTTATTTTGGAATCTTATAACTGGTCTCTAACTGACAGTGTACAGACTTGTTAAGTACCTTTTTCATAAGTCTCTTTTTATTTCTATCTTAAACTCATTAAATGTTTATTCAGCTGGCATCCTGAATTCTAAAAGGTATCTAAAGTTGTTTAAAAAAATTTGCCTATTTTATAAAAATGTTTAACGTGTTACATTAACTTAGGAAACTCATGTGTTGAGTGACCTATCAAACCTTAGGATAATGTAGATTAAATGCATTATAGCTGTATGAGTGTCTAAAAATAGCAAACATGGAGAAAATTTCATTTGAAAAAAATCCTTACAGTATTCTGTCCTCATGTGGCAATTTTTTAGGCTGCTATTGTTATGTAACCCTTATGGTTCCAAATGTTACATACTAAATCCTATTGTTTATGGTGTATAACCTTTGTAAGGTTCAGATTAACTTTTGATTACCATGATTTCTGTTATTCAAAACTTTTCTGACCACTTTTTATTAAGAGTTGATGAATGGAATACTGTAAATGCTCAACTAAAAAATGATGACAAAAAGGCCTATGTAATACCAACCTCTATTGGAAGTTATGTGCTCCATTGATCTGACTGATCCATGTATAGTTTTAATTCTAGCACAAAACAATCACTTTTTTCCACGGTCTACAAATTATGATCATTGATCTATTCTCCAAATCTCTCATTCATGGAATTTTATTATGCAAACTGTTATCACAGATCCTAGAGTTTTTTTAAAGAATTCTGACATTAGTCTTCTTCCTGACTTAAAACATTCAGTACTTAAATTTATCACATTTTCAAATGATATATAGCATCATATTGCATACTGAAAACTTAAGAATTGTTATTTGAGAATATGATTGCTTATCTGTATATGTGCTTACTCTGAAATTTATAACATGGATTAGTTGCTAACCCTTTTGTGGAATTATTTGAAGCTTCAGTTTTGTAAGAGATAGATATTCCAGTGACTACTGGAAATTTCAAGCATAATACAAAACTGAAAGTTTAAAGTTTGCAGTGTATGAAATTACTAACATTGTTCATTATACATGCATAACTTTGCATTAAGCTGTTGTATGCTTTGTCATTAAGAAAACTTTTTTAAATATTGCAATATAACTTATGTGTGTACCTTGCATGTTTGTTATTACCGTTTTCTGTCATTTAGAATTGGGGTATCTTTGTGATAAGCAAGTAAAAGAAAGAAGGAAATATAAATGAAATGAAAATGAAATCTCAATAATTATATTATGTTACATGGAGATAAACTGAAGAACCCACAAGTACAGTAGTTTATAAATGATTATCTTTTTTCAAATCTTAATAAATTTAGATGATGCATGGATTGCACCTGATATCTGATGGGCATCATTTAAGGTTATATTGAGAGGTTATCTAATAAGTAAAACTATTTTAAATAAAATATTAAGATTGTCTAAAGAAGTAGTATTAAAATGTGACATAAATAAGGGCTATTTTTTGTTAGAAAAAAGTTAGGAATTTACAAAGTCAGCTAAATGACCTTATGAATTCTTAATTGGATTGGCTTAACTTATATTACTTAACTAAAAACTCAAGATGAACTCAAATCTCATTCATGTATTTGGCCTGAATTATTATGATAGCTCCTCGCAAATATTTTTGCACCATATATAACAATCATAAGGAATTCACCAATTTATTTATTTGACATTTGTTGACTGGGATAGTCTGGCTGGGCAAAAGCCCTTTATCAGGGGTCTATGTTACGAACTCAAAGAGTTAAATCACAGAGTACAAAATGACCGAAACATATACGTTGTACTGTCTAATATGCAAAAGCTGTAAACATCAACAGGGGAAAAAACAAACTCTCAAAGTTGGCCAACTCATGGCAGTTACCGTATTACATCACATAGCTGTTATTGTGCTTCATGGAATGAGTAAACTTATATAACAATTAAAATATATTGCAGAAATGTTGGAATGCAAGATAAGTTGAAACTAAATGTGAAAAATGTATTGAATATACTATGGCAAGAGAAATTAAAACATAATCCAAATTATGAAAAACAACAAGATACGGAAGGTAGAGCTGGGACTCACTGCTTGTTCTTGTTGTTGCTGATAATCCAAATTATATTTGTACTGTAATACACTACACTTGAGGAATAAAAGGCACCAAATGCAAAGCTTAGTTGTGCGTTACACATACTGTCATTGTCTAATATGGCTAGCACACCACTATTTGCTCCTGCCTTTTAAAAATATAGTTACTTTGATCACATATGTCAAATGCACCATTCTCTAGATCATTGTTTCTTTGATTTCTTTGATTTCTTCGTCACTTTATGTTAATAATTTCAATGTTTTTTCACTATTTAAAGTAGTGGTATCATGTATGTTGTGCATTTTCGGTGTAGGGTTGGATGTTACATCTTTTAGTTTAAGTATTCACTATGGAGCCAGAGAGGTGGTGTCGGCTTACTATGATATTTCGATATTATGATTTTCAGTGTTTTAGCATTTTAAGTCAAGTGTGATATTGACATATATGTGTCAATCTTTTTGTACTCAGTGATTTAACTTTTTGAGTTTCTAATATAGACCCTTTTTCAGTGGAGGCCTAGGGAGAAAAGATCTACAATAAAACAATACAAAAAAAATTTACGTGATAAAGAAATGTAAATTAAAAAAGTGTGGCAATATAACCATTACCAAAGTTTGGTAATATAACTATTATTAAGAAAAATCACTTATAATAAAAATTAGAGGAAATACACAGAATGTGAAGATAATAGATAACGGCAGGAAAAAAGGAAGGAGGGGACAGCAAAAGTTGTGTTGGGGCTATTTGAAGATAAATTTAAATAAAGGAAGGGAGTTGTGGAGAGGAGAGTGAGTAGGGAGAAAGTAGTGATGGAGTAGGGCCAGAGTTCAGGTTGGAGGGTCACAGAGACATGACCAGGTGATGTTTGGATGTTGTTTGAACATTTTCTTGAATTCAGGGACATTAGAAATATTTCTGAGGGCCAAGGGAAGTTTGTTCTATTGAGTGGCAGGGGAATAGCTATAAAGATTCTGCCCAATTGATTTTCTAGGTTTATGTATGTGTAGTAGGCATTGGTCAGAGCTTCTGAGGGATTGAGGGGGTGTAGTGGGAGATTAGTGGAGAGATACCTACCTATGAACCTATATTGGATGGGAAATAGGACATTCACCCCGGGAATCACCTCTGTGACTCTGCTCGACCGGGGCACAGGAAAATAATTTTCTTGGGTGGAGAAAGCCAGTGTACCTTTTTGGCTAGGCTTGTATAGGCTCTAGGGTCGATAGCCTAGTACCTACCTATGAACCTATGAACTAGTGCAGATGAGAAGTTAGGTAAATAAGAGTTGGTTAGGAAACTCTTGCCAGCTGAGTGTCATCAGAGCATGGCAGTGGTGAGATTTATAAGGCAGATTAACAGTGAATCTGTCTATCTTATTGTAGGCAGTTTCTAATTTAGAGAGAAGTGAAGACTGTACATTAGTTAGAATTTGTGAGTCATAGAAGAGGTTGGGGAGGAGGTAAGCAATGGCAAGTGAGATTCTAGATTCAGGGATGAGGAACCTTTTATTTCTATATAGTAGGCCAAGCTTTTGGTCAGTTTTCATAATACAGTGATGCACATGCAGGTCAAATTTGAGCTAGTCATCAATGGTCACACCAAAGAGCTTTGTATGGGTTACAGGGGTGATGGTAGTGTTGTTAAGTGAAGAGATGGTAAATGACTTGAGGTGGTTGAGGGATTTTGGGAGGAAGAGGAGGAGTTTTGTCTTTATAGGGTTGAGTATGAGTTGATTGCTGGTAAGCTAGGATTCATTGAGGTTGAAGAATTGCTGTGTGAGCATTAGCAGGTCTGTAGGGTTGTCAGTGACAGAGATGACAATGGAGTCATCTGCATACTGTATGAGGGAGGACAATTCAGTTGAGATTATATATATGTTTACTCCAAATGATCAGAAGATTTTTTTTCTTTCTCTCAATTGGATATCATGGGTCACTTAACATTTTAAGCTTTAGTCTTCTGCCTTCATTTTGCTCAGACCATAAATCCTTTCTGGTTCAGAAAATATTTCAGATAAGATGTTAATGTTGGTAACTCATTTAAAGCTTAATAAAATACTGAGCTCTGATGGAGACCTAGTTTTATTTTCCAACTTTTTTTCAGTTTAAACTTCATAATTTTTGATAAAACTGTTCTTATATACTCAATATTCTGTTTTTACTGATTTATATCAGAAGCAAGCCAAAGGAATTTTACTGCTAATGTCTATTTGGTCTGCAAGACATCCTGTATCTACATCTCAGTATTACAAATCCTACTATTCTATTAATAAATTGATGCTGACTTTGTCAGTTACTTCACATCATTATTCTGGGTTTGCGCAAAGTCGACAAACTGTGAACCAGTCAATTGCTTTGGAAATTTTTTCCTTGATTGATCCCTAAAAGCAAATAATTTAATTAATGCATTTTATGGATTTAGCCAGACCTTTTGTAAGGGTTGGTTATAAAATTCACTTTCAAATGCTAAACTGTGTTGGTTTTCTAAATTCATTGTTTAAATATAACAAAATACTTTATGATTCATCCTCTTCTTTTCTATGAATAAATTGCTTACATTATAAAATTGTCTATCTAAATTCTGGCAGTAGATAAAGCATATATATATATTTGTATATATCTTTTTTCATACTTATTTAACATTTGCATGAAACCTCTATTTAAGTATCTTTTTTACAAATTATATGTAAATTATCTCAAATATTGTGCTAATCCTGATGGCAAGATGGGTAAAGATCATGATTCCTAAGACATGTAAGTAGGAATATGATATACAAAACTAGATATATTGTTTATGAGGATGCTTGGTCTATGTAAAATAATGCTATGAGGAAAGAAGAAAATGTGAATCTGGATGGGAAAAACTGCAGATACATCATAGACTACAGGAATAATATTCTAATTGCAGTACTTCTAAACAACAGTTCCTGATCACCTTTATCTGCAATTTCATTCTGCTCTCTCCAAGACAAGCATGTTACTGCACCTGTCTCAAAAGAATAGGCTAGAACTCTGTAAACAAAATGACTAATTGTCCCCTGTGGTCACTTACCTTTAGACTAATATGCTTAAGGAAATAACCTCACCTTGTTGATACCGTATCTGTTTTTATTAATAATTGTGATGTTACCACCTGTGTTTCCTCACAAAGCATTGCATCTCTCCCAGAACATAAACTGACAGCAAATAGCAGAGAAAGCCTTTCTGACCTTGCAACCTATTCAGTCGTTTTATAGCCACTTTTAACTTGATTTACTCAGCACTGCACAAACGTCATCCCAAGATGTCACTGCTCCACTTGTCAGTATGAATCCCTCCTGATCTGCCATTCCTTACATCAGATTGTAGTTGCCCTACCAGATGCCTCTACCCATTGTATTATAGTCCTTTTGGTCTACCTCCTCTTATATCCTACTTATGCCAATACCTGGTCAGGTCCTCACACCTTGAGAAAACCCTAGACTCGGCTTTTCCTCATTTAACTTCCATAACACTCAAGTAAACATTCAAATATTCATTTTTTCATACTTCAACTTCAGCTTTGAGTTTATATAGGTTTTTTCAGTAACACATCACTGCAATCAGCAAAACACAAAAAAGGGTACATTAAATAAATGTATAAAATCCTAAGACTGACAATAACATAAATATGCACAGATATTTATTACTCATTTCATGTCTTCACAGGCAGCCTAAAAATGTATGACTTAAGTGACTGGCAGAAACCAGGCAAGGAAGGGCACTCCTGAAGCAACTGAAGTAGCAAATTCTACAAGTGATGAGCCTGGTTCTCATAACATACCTGTGGAAATACTAGCAGCCTGTGAGTGAGAGAATGCAAAACCTTGGTAGGGGAATATACGACCACCAACTCCTTTAGATAGCTGAGACACAAATCATTCATAGATGAAGAAACCAACACCAGCAAAATTAAGTTGATTCTTAAATGAACTGGCAGTCAGTGGAGGCTCTGCAGAACAAGGGTACTATGTTGGAAATGACTCCTAATAGTGAGTACTGTAACATATGAGTTCTGTACCATCTGTTGATGACTAATTTATGTGTATGGATATCTTAGGTAAAGAGTACTGCAATAATCTAGTCTAGAATGGACTAAGACACGCCCAACCACTGGACGGGTCAGCTTCAGTTAGAAAACAGTTTATCTTAAAAATGGTCTAATGTAAAAACGATATTATGACTGAGTGTAACACACCACTGTATTTTTATGTATGTGTTGTATTAGAGGAAGATGCAAAGTTGCCTTATGCAATCAGTGTTTGTTTTGGGTGTATATAATATAGCTGGTGGATGTATGTTGTCTGCATATTTTCTGTCTGAGAATACCGGCACTTCAGTTATCTCTGCCTGATAATTATAGATTGTAAATGCTCTTAGTGGATGCAAATGCATTTTTTTGTATTATACATGGAAATACTGAGGGATTAAGTTATGTCTGCAGGAATGTTTTTCAGTATTTCTGGGAACTGTCATTTTACTTGTGTATATGCTGTAACAAGTATGTTGTAGAAAATGTTTTATTCTAGTACATAGCAAGGATTTATAAACAGCTACCTAGGCTGTGACTTCATTTCCAAAGGCTATGTCTACACTATGAGCATTGTAATCTTGATCACACATCCAGCACATAAACTGTTATCTAACTATACTTCACCACAAACTGGAAACAGAACAGCTCACCACCACAAAAGGAAAGAAGCCAGTGATTACCTTTATATTTTGTTAAAATTATAGTCCAGTCCAGTAGTAGATCCACAATGTAGTCCCACAGAATAGGTAAAATAAGCACACAATGGATCCAATAAACTCTGGTTAGTAGCAAATACAAAGCATAAAATGAATTGTATTCCTTGTGTTACCTAACTATGTTTAAACTGCCACATGTAAACAAACTGATAGGTACTAACAAGACTGTGTTATTTGCCTGGTTAATTACTGCTCACTAATCTAGTACTTTGTATACAGGTACACAGGTATTATTGTATCTGACATTTACCCCTCCCTTTGCAGGAGTATATGGATTGCTTTAATAACCCACAGCCAACTACTAGAATATATTATTAAACAATTTCACTAGATACGAATGAAGTGAAAACAGTTTTATATTTGCATTACTTGTAGACACTACTGTAACAATATCAATGTGCTCCCCTTAATTTTCCACTATTCACCTTTTGGAAGGGTATTGCTTGTTTTTGGACATTAATACCCACATATTTCAGACATTATTGCTCATATCTGGTATTGTAACAGTACTACATATAGGTTCATAGGTTCATAGGTTCATAGATTAGTACTAGGCTAATTGCCCTTGCGAGCCATTTTAAGCCTAGCCAATTATTCCCTGTGAGATTCAAACCCTGCACCTTGTGCTTGTAAGGCAAACACCTTAACCATTAGGCCACCCTCCCAACCCGCTCATAAGACAGAATTATATAGTACCACTAGCAGCAAGGACTGTCTTAAAATCTAATAACTGCAAAAGCATAAGACTTTCATAGCTTCTTAGGTTCATAGGATGACACTAGGCTATTGGCCTGGAGGCCCTTATAAGCCTAGCCAAGAATTTCACCCATGTTACCTCAGAGACAGAACCTGTTTCCCCTGTCAACCAGGGACACAGGTGGGATCCCAGGGGTGTATTTTCTGTTTCCCATCCAGTCATCCAGGTTTCTCTTAAAGAGGGCTAGAGAGGTACTCTGCTTGACATGGAGAGGGAGTCTGTTGCACAGATGGGGGAGTCTTTGGGACACATATCTATCCCACCCACAAGTTCTATTAATGTCACAGACCAGGTTTAGGCCTTGAATGCAGGTTGCATGAGTGGAGTTTGACTTATGGATATGCAGTAACTCCATCAAGGCTGGGTCTGAGATGGCCTTGTATGCCAGACACAGGTTACCTCTGAGCAGTCTGTATGAGACTGAGTAGAGGGACAGGGCTTTTAACCTATCTGTATAAGATAGGTGTTTGAGACCCTGGATTTGCTCGTCAGGAACCTCTGTGGTCTCTAGAGCTGCTGCATGTGCTTGGCAAGGTACATGCCGAAGGGGGCGTTGTACTCGATAATGGCTCTGATAAGGGAGGTGTACAAGGATGTTATGACCTTCTTGTTCCTGGATGAAATAACCTTATTTATGAGGTGGGCCATGTAGAAAGCCTTCCCTACAATGGAGGCAACATGGTGGTCAAAAGTCAGGTTGTTATCAACCTGGGTGACCAATTCCCTCACAACTGATTGCGTACTTAGTACATTGTTATTAATGTGATAATTATTGGGAATGCCATTTTCCGCAAAGGGGATAATGATGCATTTCTTGGCATTCAGTTTGAGGCCATGCTTCTGGCACTAGTCATTAGTTTGGGTAAGGCCCTCCTGGTGGATGTTCACATCACTAGGGGAATTTAAGACAAGGCCCAGCTTGCAGTCATCTGCAAACTTGATCAGCCACAGACCACTGGTTTTGGCTTATACCTCAGAAAAGTATATCCCAAACTGTAGAGGCCACAAGACTGATCCTTGGGGTTCACCGCTTGTTACAGGTCTACTACTAGAGGTGGCTTCCCCTATTTTGACTAAATGGGTTCTATAAGTGAGCCAGTTAGCTACCCATTTGGTAACATACAGGTTGATGTCTAGCTGGGAGAGTTTATCTATTATGCCAGAGTGGGGAATAGTGTCGAAGACTTTGGCTAGGTCAAGGTAGACGGTGTCACTGTCTTCCCCTCGTCAATGGCTTTGGTGACAGTTTCAAAAAAATTCAACCAAGTTTAACAGGCATGATCTTTGACAAAACCAAACTGTTTGGGGTCAAGCTTTTGGATGTTGCCAAATGTCCTTGTTTATAAGGTCCATGATAATGTGTTCCATGGCCTTGCAGATCAAGCTAGTTAGGCTGATGTTCCTATAATTGCCTGGGTTAGTGGATGATCCACCTTTGTGTAGAGGGACGTCAGTGGCTGTCCTCCATTCAGCTGAGATGAAGCTGGTGCTCAGGCTTTGGTTGAATAGGGTGCCTAATAGAGCTGAGAGTTCAGCAATGAGTTCATGTAGGATACAGCCAGGGATGTTATTGGTTTCCATGGAGACTGTATTTTTTGCCTTTGAGAGGGCATTGAAAACCTGCTCCCTGGTTATGAGGGGAGGAGGGCCAATGCTGGGGATGTCCTGGTTTACTGATGGGGGGACAGGGAGGGTGAAGATTTTACTGAACCTGTCTGCCAGCAGGTTGGCTATATCTGTGGCATTTGTGTATCTGTTGTTATTGACTACCAGTTCAGAGCAGATTTGGGTGTTACCTTTGAGATTGCAGACATATATGAAGAAGGCCTTGTGATTGTCCTTAGTGGATGAGGCCGATTTGGACTCAAAGTTAGCCTTAGAGGATTTCACCAGTGACCTTATTTGCTTGATTAGATAAAGGAGAGATTGTTTCCAACTTGACACCTGCTCCTTCTTGGTCCTGGAGAACAATTTTTTCCTTTTATTATAGAGTTCGTTTATTGCTGCTGTCCACCAGACAGGTTTACTCTTCCTTGAAGAAGATGATTTGGTCCTGTCATGTATTGCCGAGTCCATATAGCTATGTAGGTGCTCATATAGTTTTTTTTTGGCTGAACGATAGTGCTAGTTCCAACTGAAGGGATGGTGGCTGCAAAGCTGCTTATAACTGCTCTGAGGAGATTGTAGTTAGCTTTGGAAAAGTTTTTTTGTTTGACCCCGATGGGGGGTGGGGGGACATCAGAGGAGATGGTGACTTCAAAAGTGATCGCTTTATGGTCGGATCTTACCAAGGAGGACGACACTGTAGGAGTGCTACAGTGGCTACTCATGTTGGTTAGGACCAAGTCCAGGATATTTTCACCTCTCATAGGGATGTTGACCAGCTGATCCAATGCATTAGCACTGTTGAAGTCGAGTAATCTCTGGACATTCATGTTTGGGCTAGAATAGGTCTTCCAATCTATGATTGGGTAGTTAAAGTCACCCAGGATCAGGCCAGAGAGTTGAATCTTGCATTCAAGTAAGTCCAGATAGGTGGAGTGGGCATCTTGAGTCATGGATTGGGGTTTGTAGCTAGCAATGATTTGAATAGGTGTTTTGTCAACTGCTAACTGCACTTGGAGTGTCTCATGTGCATCATACCTTTTGACCAGCCTGGAGGTGTGTATGTCTTTCATAGATATTGAAACTCCACCTCCTTTGGCTTTGTAGCTGACCATTTGGGGTATGAAAGCATGATAGGATGAGTAACTGTTAAGGCTGGGGTGCTCCCCGCAGCTTTGAACCAGGTTTCAGTGACTGCACAAATGTCAGCATCCTCCAGGGCAAGGAACGTTTGCAATGAGCAAATGGTCATCCCTACAATACACTTTAAATAACATTAGCCACATATAGCATATTGAACAGTGACTTAGTTGAATATAACTAATCCAGTTGGTATTCTCAGACATAAATTGACAAACATCATACCGTATTTGCAACAGTGAAACTTACGAGCAAGCATAATTCAACTACAGTGCAAAATATAGTTACACAGATAACATAGACTTGCTTCCCAGTATATTGCAGCTTCATTGGAATTGGTTGTTATATTGTAGTACGCTATATTATAATCTCATGCTCAGGAAATACTTTATATGTATGTTTATGTATCTATAGACCTACTAACTTTTACTTTAAAATACACAATTAGACATAAGTATATCTGAATGATCCTTCTATTGCTCGTCTCTCAGATGGCAAACATGTTAAAAATTAGCCTCTTGAATTACAGATTTCTCTTTCTTCAGTAATGTAAAAGTTCAATAAGCAAATTATTCATTTACAGAGTTTGCATTTATGAAAGCCACGATCCAAGACAAAGTATCTGGCTTTAAACTTTTAACAATTTTATGACTGTTATTGTTCTCTGACCCCATAGTATCTTCCATTGACTCTAACTTGTATTTGCTTGCATTGCATTTATGTTGCTGTTTTATTTAAGTTTGAATGGTGATATCTATTTTGTAGTCTATACAATGTGTAATTATGTTCCAAAATGTGGAAAAAGATAAACTTGTTAAGTGCTTCCTTTGCATGATATATGCTCTTAACAGCACTTAAGAGGAGCTTAACAAAACTTTGTGAAGGACATTCAAGTACTGCTAATATAGGATCTTGTGCTACGGAATATTAGCAGAGACGGCTACCCAGCAAAGAGCAACAGTAGAAGGTAAAGCAGCTTTTAAAAGCTCTCAGAACTGTTACACTAATTAACAGAATGTATGACAGGGCAAAGTCAGCTTTTAAAGCTGTTAGCTTCACTGAGCGGCACTTTGATTCTGCCTGTTGTCTGTTTGACACCACTGAAGTGTTTTACCAGCTTTGAAATCCAGTACAACACTTCACATTCCTGACTTTTTTCTGTAACTAGTAGTACATAAAGCAGATAAAGCTCCATGTACTGCATTATGATTGGGTCACCCATCATAAACTTTTATTATGCTTTCTATTAGTTTTGCCTAGATTCACCTCTTGAGCTTTGTCTATGAGGTGAATTTCTTGGCATCCATGTACCGAACACATAATAACCTGGTTATGACTGGAGACCTCTTTTATAATCTTTTCTGCTATGTACCACTACTTCAGTTTTCCCTAAAGTGAAATTTTGTTCCTTGATCCTTTGCAGATAGCTAAGACATTTATTAATTCATCTAATAAATCAAATAACAGAAGCAGAAGTCTTTGGTATTAAGTATTAAAGCTACTCTGCTTTAAAATTCAGTTCAAGCAGTCATGTCTGGTCGTGGTAAAAAAAAGTCTTTGCTGTTAAGGCTGAATGATTTATATATCTGCCTATTATGTTATAAAACATTATGAAACACTGTCACTACCTTTCACATTCAAATAGAAAGAATAAAATAACTTTGTTTCTAATATACTAATCTGAGAAGTTGAAGATAGTGTTGAAACTAGTTTGATGCTAAAGATATCATATAAATAGCCAAAGCAAAATAAAGTTCAGCTAGTATTAGCAAAAGTTAGCAGGACTTGTCAAAAACACAGCTTTCTCTATTATATGAGATTTATTTTTATGAAAGGTCCAGTGACTTATATAACAACCTTTCTAAGAACATGTTCCTTTATCTTCTGCCTGACCCAATGTCCCTTCTTGCTGTGAGATATTTCTGGAGAAAAGATTACTGAAAGAATAAAAGTTTGTAAAGTAATTGAAGTACATGAAAATAGATTCACTTATACTTTGATGGTTTTCCTGTCTTTTGTTCATTTTACAATGCATATAAACTTTAGTATTTAAAGAATAAGAGAACTTTATGACACTAATAATTTGGAACAGTTGGTTATTACTACATATTTGTAAAGCATTCTTTTTTATATATTTTTTCAGTAAAATATCATTTATTTAATGTTAGCTCTGATGCTGGTGTGTGGACTGCACTGCATGTAGTAGGAAACGTGTCTGTTTCTGTTGCTATGTAGACACCAGGTGCATAGGAGAGCTTAATGCCCTATTTTCACACACAGCAGTATTTAGCAATGTTGGGTGCCACATATCATAGAATGAGGTCACTGAATGTCCTGCATAGTCTTAGTGATATCAAAATAAATTATCAGGACTTTACTCCTTCTGGTAATATAAAACACATTTTTTTATAGTGATGTTAAAGATGACAGTGGTTGCTGTCAAGTTGTAGCCTCTGTACTGTGCGTTACAAGCAACGCAACTAGCAACCAACATCCTTGTTGGCCATGAAGCAATGACCCACCCCCATATCTGTAATGTACTGTTTCTTTGCAGCCACGTATCCTATAATGGACATTTACTTAACTGGTAAAGGTGACAATGTTAGCATAACCTTGCAGGTACTTCAGACTCAGTTTTGGCAGCACAGTTAAAAAGAGAAATTCACAAGGAGAGTAAAACAAGGAGTCTTTACTTATAGCCTATGATACAGCATGCCATGATAAACTTTGTGAAAACCAGCACTTAAAAATGACAATGAAGGACATTCTACTTCCTCCTTTTTGGCACCAGTGTGATAATTCATTATACATTTTTTGAGACTGAAATGGTCTTTCTCTGTTTCTGTAGTCATTGCTTGTTTTAGCTTTGGAAAACCCCTGATTGATGAAGGTAGTGAACAACATAGAATGTCAACAAGCAGCTAAAATGCACAAAGAGGTATATAAGAGTCATGTAGTGGCAAGACAGTTGGACTGTGATGGAGCAAACATTATGAATTATCCCTAGGCTGATGCCAACTTAATCACCTTTACCAGATGCACAAAAGCAGCATTCAGTCATGTTTACTGTGACCTTGACATAAAGTCTGCTTCCTTTTGGAGCAACATGTGATGCTAATGGAAAGATAAGTGCAGGTGGAACACAGTAGTAGGATGCAAAGTGAGGGTTTATAACAACAAACCAAAGGTAGAATGGGACAAACCCTCACCTTGCATCCTACCAGTCTTCCATTGACTCAATGGTGTCAATATGACAATGAAAATTCACAGCTACTGATTTATGTCTCTAACAGAGACACATATAATTATTATGAAATGAACTGATATTCAGAATTAAATTAATGTTTGATTAAGCAAACATTTGCTTGACTGCATTTCAGTAATAATATGCTGAAGAACTACGGATATAGGGTTGCAGTCCTGGGATGAGTCTGAAAATTATCATATGTGACTGAAACTCCGGCTTCTTTAACTCATGAATAAGAAAATGAACATTATAGACCCTGGAAACATCAGACCCATAAGTTTCACTAGTCTTATCATATGCAAAGCCATGGAAATAATTATCATGGAAATTATCAATAATGAGATAGGAAATATCCAGACACTGGACCCAACCCAATTTGGTTTCATAAAGGGTGGGTCATGCCTACTCAACCGGGTGGACTTCTTCAAGAAGGCCACCAACGCAATGAATGAAGGCAAAATGGTTCACACTGCCTACCCTGACCTGGCCAAAGCATTTGACACAATACCATGCTTGGGCATTGTTGACAATCTTAAGAGGTTAGGTACAAACCCTTATGTAGCCCAGTCACAAGTGGAGTCTCTCAGGGATTGGTACTGGGACTACTCCTTTTTGGTGTTTACTTCTCTGAACTCACGGCCAATGTCAATGGCCTCTGGCTGACTAAATTTGCAGATGATTGTAAATTAGGAGCTGTCATTAAATTTCCCACTGACACAAATGTTCTCCAGGAAGGGCTGACACAGACAACCAACTGGTGCCAGAGCCATGGACTTAAACTAAATGCCAAGAAATGCATAACAGTATCCTTCTGGAAGTCATCCACCTTTGATAACTATCATATTGACAACACATCCTTAAGAGCTGACCCAATAGTCAGGGACCTGAGGACACACATAGACAGTAATCTAGACTTTAACCATTATGTGTTTGCAGTAGTGAGGAAATCATTCTATGTTATGTAACTTATAAACTAAGGTATGGTATCTAGATCCAAGGAACTTATTGCTCCATTGTATTTGGCATGCATCAGACCTATCATTTAACACATTGCCCCCTTTGGTATTTATCTAACCAGGCATATCCAAAAACTGGAACATCCACAGAGGTTCCTCACTTAAAGAATACAGGGTGTAAGTAATATGTCCTGTGCAGACCAACTCAATGCCCTATCTCTTTATTCTGTCTCCTACAGGCTGTTGAGGGGAGATCTATGCCTGGTATACAAGGCATTGTCAGATCCCACTCTGATGGGCCTCCTGTACATCTGCAAAACAAACAGCAAGAGAATAACATGTTCTGAATACTTAAACCTTGCCTATGATATAAATAAGACCTGCTGGAGAGACAGATATGTATCCCAGAGACCATCCCTTTTCTGGAACAGGCTCCCCATACATATGAAGCAATTCATGTGTAGCTTGGACAATTGGATGAGGAACAGGAAATTCCTCACTGGTTTGACACCTATGTCTCTAATCGACACAAACAACCTGTAAATGGTTCATCTCCCAGACCCCTGCTTGTAAATGTTTCACCTCTCAAGCCCCTACTTACACTTAGCAAGGGTACCAGAACTTGTCAGAGATTTGGGATGCATGGCTTGGCTTAAAAAGGCACCTGTGGTCATTAGCTTAGTAAACACCTATGTGTCTATAAAAAACAAACAATTAATATGTGATGTCATCTTAGCAGCTTCAGCTTAAAGTGCAATGCATTATGGATATAAGGTTTTCTGGACCCTTGTATATGCAAACAGGTCACTGTAAATCACATTCATAGTATCTATTTAGAGAAAATATGCTTATGGAGTTGTGCTTGTCTTCTGAAACACTGCCTCCATGGTTATTCTGTTACTTATATTTTACCTACTGTGATACTTCTCAACTGCCTAGATTTTCACAGAATGTCCAGATTTTGGCCTCATATTTTTGGTCTGTTCCTCATAGAATTTGTGATTTTTTTAGATTTTTGAGGCAAATCAGTGAGGAGTGAATTCACTAAATAATGACACTCAGTGCAGCAGTTAGTGTTGTCGCCTCACAGCAAGAGGTGCCCTAGGTTGATTCTCAGCTTGGGTGCCTTCTGTGTGGAGTCTGCATGTCCTCCCTGTATTCATGTGGGTTTCCTCCAAGTGCTACAGTTTCGTCCCACATGTCAAAGACATGCAGCAGGTAGATTGGACACTCTAAATTGGCCCAACATGTGAGTGTGTATGTGAGTGTGTGGTACAGATGAACTACCATGGCAGGGCTAGCCAAATGAAAGTGTAAACATTGGCGCTAGATGATTGTCACTGTTGAAGAGACACCTTGATTCTATGTGCAAAACTGCGAAAAGGGGTTGAGGATGGATGAATGGATTTGAGTGTCAGACTTTATATCCTTCAGAAAATGTATGGTAACACAAGACTTTTAGTCTAGCAACTTTCTAAGTGCATAACAGCAGTATTTAAAAATTGTCCCTATGTTTGAGGCTTTGTCCCCCCATTATTTGAGGCTTTGTCCAGATTTTTTGTGCTAAGAGGTTGAGAGCTAGTCATACAGCATGCTTCCTTAATAACAATGTTAGTGATAATATCCCAAATGCTGCCATTCAGGGTCATTGCAAGATAGATAAAGCATACAACTGTTCATCTGCTCAGTTAAAGTAATGATAAGAATGTTAGTCATATGGCTGTCTTTACCAAAATCTTACCAGCTACTTCATGGACACCCCTGCAGTTTCTAGAATTTAACGGTTAGGCAAAAATCTTCAGTGATGAATTTATAAATGTCATAAACTTATTTTCCCCCCTTTCATCTTAAAAGAGTCCTATCCCAGTTATTTTCATTAATTACCATTTAATTATGTATGTAATGCAATGTTTGTTTGGTTCTGTTTTTACCTTCCAATATCTATCAAATGTCCTAACCCTTGGCCCAAAGGGATGCTTTTTTCCAGCCATGATAGCTATGTACCTGCAGTGGGAGTGACAGGCAATTACACAAAGACAATCATTATGGTGGGTTAGGTATTTTAATGCCATACTTTTCATACAATGTTTGAGCAGGATGATTCTTGGAAACTATATTACACCTCAAATAATCCTCATTGGGGTGTAGCCAGAAAATAATATTGTGCACCCGTAAACTCTTTTTACTGCCTCTCAACCCAACTGATATTTAAAAAAAAATCAACAAATCTTTCAAAATGTTGCCCCCCAGCAGTTAATAAATCATCATCAGCCCTCATTCTCATTTTTCCATTTTCTACATAGTGTCAGGGTGTCATATGAACTGTCACCATCTCTCTCTCTATTCAGTGCCACTCTTCTCTCATACAATCTATCCATGACTTTGCTGGATGCCTCATTTCCTCTTGCTTCTTCCTGTCTGTCTCAAATCGTCTTCACCAGATTGCCTTCTGCTTTTCTGCACATATGCCCGACCACCATAATCTTCTCTCTTTGACTTTTTGCTGCAATGGAGCTATTTTGGATTCTGCTCCGATGTCCTCATTTCTTCACCTGTCTCACAGTGTACATCCTGCCACCCATCTTAGGCACTCCATCTCCATTACCTCTGGCTTCTTCAGCTGCTCTGCTTTTACTGTCCAGGTTTCTACACCACTTAGAAGCACTGCTTGCACCACTCTTTTGTGCACCTTAGTTTTCAGTTTCTTTGGCTATGAATGTTGGCTGTAGCCCTCTGAATCTAGCTTTGACCTCCTCATTCAGACTTACCTTCTCATCAACCAGCCTTCCCAGATATTTGAAGCTGCTCATCTGTTCCGCTATTTTCCCTTCAATCTCAGTTCTCAACTTCTTCTGATTTCCCCCATTTATTGCCATTACAACTGTTTTATCTATACTCGGTTTCATTCCATGTGTCTTCAGTCTTGCATTCTATACCCCTATCCTTTGCTGACATTCTTGCCCAGAGTCTGCCTGTAATACCACATCATCTGCATACAGCAACTTTGTTGATCTGTCTCCTCTGACCTGCTTGCTAAGGTAGTCCATCACCAATATGAACAGAAGTGGCCTCAGAACTGAACTCTGATGTCCTCCCACTCCTGCTGGGAATCCCTCTTTGAATCCAAGCACCGTTCATACGTAAGTCACTGAGTGTTTGTAGGTAGCTTGCACTAATTATACCAAAATTTCTGGGACTTTGAACCACTGTAGAACTGCCCAAATCAGCTTTCTTGGGACTTTGTCATACACTTTCTCCAAATCTAGGAATACCCAGTTGAACTCTTTCCACATCTATAACTTCCTATTAACTATCAGCCTCATTGCAAACATTGGAATCAGAACTGTTCATGGCTCATCTTACTTTCTACTATTCTGTATATTCATTTGTCAGTCACCCTCTTCAGAACTTTCATGCAATGCGATAAGAGTTTGATGCCCTCTTCTGCTCACAGTTGTGGATGTCCCCTTTGTTCTTCTACACTGGCATGAGTATGCTTATTCTCCAGTCATCTGGGATACGCCTTTCTCTCCACACTGCTATGAGTGCCCTCAGGAGCCATTTCTCCCCATCTGACCCAACATCTTGATCATATCTGCTGTGACTTCATACGATCCTGCTGCTTTCCCTGACTTCATTTTCTTTAGTGCTATTCTTACCTCATCTGGGGAGGCTCCTCTTCTTCTTTCATTGTAGGTTGTGTCTGGGACAGTACAACCTCTGTAGGACTTTCTTAATTCCAAATCTATAGGAAATACTCCTTCCATTTGCCTTTGCTATCCTGGGGACTGGTGATCAGGTTGTTGTTAACATCCCTTATGAAAGGTGTGTGACTATCTTCTTTTATCTTTTTGCATTTGCAGTGTAACCTGATAGAGTTTCTTTGTGCTGTCTAATGAATCACTTTCCAGAGGATGGTAGAGTGCCCCTGATGGCTTGTTCTTTGCTATTGCAACTCTTGTCTTAGCCTCTTTGTTAGTCAACCAATATTCATTCTTAGCCTGGTCATTCTTTTCTATCTCCCTCTTTTTCCTGCACTCCTTCTTTCTTTTGATAACTTTCTGGACTTCTGAATTGCACCACTATCTTTCCTTATGTACCTTGCTTCCATACCTGGGTCAGCCACATATCTGTTCTATAGCAGTCAATAAATGAACACATTGTTTTCAGCAGGTATGCCATGGGATTCGTTATCAATTGTGATGAGTTTTTGTAGAGCCTACATGAATACAGCACATTAATGTGATGAACAACCCTGTACTCCTGTTTCCTCCCACATCCCAAAGACATGCTGCAGGTGGATTGGATATTCTAAATTGGCCTTAAGTGTGAATGTGTGCATGTGTATGCCTTCTGTGGAAGGTTGGACAATGGGCTGGCAACTTAACACCATAAAATTCCACCACCAATCATTCTGCGTATGGTGACCCCTAACTGGAAAAATGGAAAGGAGAAGAAGAACATAATAAACAACAGTGTTCATTGTACTTGCATGCTGCTCATCCTGCTTAAACATTTATAAACAACAGCAGTGTTGGTCTGCATGAAATGCTGCAGAGAAGCACAAGCACACAATGTAAACAAAATGGGTTGCGTAAACCTATTCTGCAAGCATGCATGGGCAGCTTATATGAAGTTAGGGCAAGCTGATAATGAATATTAAGTTGTAGGGAACGGTAAATGGGGAAAACGTACATAGAATACAATGTTAATAGTACAGACAAAAGTAAGCTGGAAGGGTAAATGGAAAAAATGTACTCAGTTTATGCATACAAATGTGATTACATCATAAAGAAACATTTCAAATGGTTTACCTTCATATCGGTGATCCCAATATGGGTGAAATGGCTTTCGTGAATACCGAAGTGCGAATGTTTCCAACGTCGAATTCCACAAAACCGAATGACAAAATCTCCCCCCTTTTTCACCCATGGGAGCACTGGTGTGGAGGTGTGGTGTGGCCAGAAATGTCAAAATTCGACATTATTTCGACATTTTAAAATTTTAGCGCTTTGGTTTCGCTTAAACAGTTCGATTAAGTGGCTGGTCGATCATGTGTGATTGACGATATGAAGGTAAACCATTTCAAACATTAATATTTCCATACTGATGTAATAATATTTAATCTTGTTCAAAATTTTTGACTCTTGCACATAACTAAAAATAGACATGCTAAGTATGGATGTCAGATGGACACAATGTAGCACTGTAAAAAAGGGGAGTAAATGTGATATGAATGTTGATAACATGCTGAGTTGAGATAACTGTTAACAAGGACACTGGCTATATTGGGGCTATTCACATAGACAGCAGTTATTGAATGCAACATATATATATATATATATATATATATATATATATATATATATATATATATATATATATATATAAAATGTATATGTGATAACTGACAGTAGTGCTGTATTCTCCAATTCAACATGTATAAACAAGAAGAAATGAACCCTACAGCTTGTGTGTCACGTGCATCAGAAAGGGACATGTTTCACTTTGTTGTCATGTGGCAATCATAGACAATGGGTATATTACCTTGAAACATATTAGACAAGCATGTTTTGTATATTCATGTACATCTTAAACAGTAGTATAATAGCACTCAAAATACACAAGTGACAAATTATCACACAGATCTCATGACATGTCAGCAGTAGCGTAGCTAGGGTAGGGCGAGAAGGGCAACTACCCTGGGCAAAAAGTGTTGGGGGCAATATCATCTGATCCCGATCTTTCTTTAATGCAATAAGTATTGCATTTGCAGTCAGATATGAACATTGTATCCCTCTGTGTTGTCTAAACTGTAGAAAATGCAGTTTGCTATAGTTTAAGATACAAAAAAAAAAGAATCCCTTTTTTGAGTGGTTTAGCACCCTAAGCAGGTTGGGCATAAACTGTAGCAACTGTTTACTACGGAATATAAGAATTTTTTTTGTAACTAAAAAGTGAGTGCTGTAGTGCTCCATGCAGGCAGGGAAGAAACTGTAGCAACTGTTTGCTACATTTTATAAAAAGGAAATTATTTTTTTAACTAAAACTTGAGTGCAAATGCATATTCACGATCATACTGGCACAAGTGACTCTAAGCAGTAATGGCTAGATTGGAGCAGACTACCTAAGATCACAAGGTACAGAACACTGTCTGAATCACATACACCATGAGATGTTGGTTTATAATTGTGACAATGCATATTTGAATGGATATCAGCATTGTTTAATATTGTGATGTTCTACTAAAAAGGTAAGAAGGTGTTTAAAGAGCACAATAATGATATGTAGCTACACATATATGAATTAACAGCCTGTTCTACACAGCATGACAGACAAACATACACTCACAAGTAGTCAGTCATTGCTGGATTCAAACCTCCTCAATCTTTAGTAACATGGTATCAACAGTCAGTGCCACAGGATAAGTTATAATGCAATTGTGATGTAGTTCATTTTTGAAAGCATGATGTGACCATTGTGTTTCCAAAACTGGGTATTGCCTGGAAGTATTAGAAAATTATAGGGTAGCCCTCTGCCAATGAAACTATGCCTAATAAATGGAACTTTACATCGTTGTGGAGCCAGTTGAACATGACAGTACACACACAGCCACACTATGCAATGTTGGATTCAAACTCCCTACCTAGCTAGTTATAGAACCTAGAGAATACAGTATAAACCACAAACACCACAGCAGAAGTCTGGCTTTTATAGTGAGGGAGTGCACTTATGAAAGGATGGCCTCAACAGTGTGTTACAGAAAACATGTTTGCAATAAAAGTGGGATATGAGAATGAGGAGTCCTCTCTCAGGTGAAATTCTTCCCCTCAGTGAAAGTTGACACAGCACATCTGTTCAGACAGCTGTATGTACTTGACATTAACACACACACACACACACACACACACACACACACACACACACACACACACACACACACACACACACACACACACACACACACACACACACACACACACACACACACGCACACACACACACACACACACACACACACACACACACACACACACACACACACACACACACACACAAGGTCACCACAGTAGAATTTGAACTTCCTACCTACTTACACAATCTATGGAACATAGTATTAGTTGCAAGTCAGAAGTCTGACTTTCACAGTGAGAGAATGCACTTATGAAAGGATGACCTCATCAATGTTTGCAGAGAAGATGTTTGTGGTAAAGGTGGGCTAAGGAGATAAGGGAGTCCTCTTCAAGTTTAAATTCTTTCTGTAAGTGAGCATTTATATAGCAAATCTGTTGAGTAAGCTACATATACCTGACATTGAAGCCACACGGAAGTTCACCACAATGAGATTTGAACCTACTACCTATTTTGTTACACAGTGTACAAAACACAGTATTAGCTGTAAATGCCACAGGAGAAGTCTGTCTTTTATAGTGAGAGGATGGACTTATGAAAGAATGACATCAGTGTGTTTTAGTGTTGTTTTGGGGGAATAAGGGAATGGGGGGGTCCTCTCTCATGGTAAATTGTTTGCCCTCAGTGGAAGTTGAAATAGCATGTCTGTTTAGAAAGATATATGTACATGACATTGAAATCACACACACAAGTTCACCACAGTGAGATTTAAACCTCCCACCTACTTAGTTGCACAGTCTATGGAACACAGTATTAGCTGGAAACACCCCAGGAGAAGTCTGACTTTCCACTGAGAGAATGCACTTATGAAAGAATGACCTCAACAGTGTGTTGCAGAGAAGATGCTTGTGGCAAAAGTGGGCTAAAGGGATGGGGGAGTCCTCTCCAAGTTTAAATTATTTCCCTTAGTGGTGGTTTATACAGCACGTCTGTTCAGGAGGCTATACATACCTGATATTATAGCCACAAACACAAATTCACCACAAGGAGATATGAATGTCCTACCCATTTAGAGGTCACAGTATTAGCCATAAGAGCCATGGGTGAAATCTGACTCTGAAGGGTAGACAGTGCACTTTTGACAGGATGGTCTCATCAGTGTGTTGCAGAGAAGATACCTATTGTAAAAGTGAGATAAAGTGCAGAGGGAGCTGTGTCCAAGGTTAATTTCTTCTCCTGAGTGGAATGTGACACAGTATATTCCGCTGTTGATGCTTTACTTACCTGTCATTAGAACTAGACACACACACACTCACACACACACACACACACACACACACACACACACACACACACACACACACACACACACACACACACACACACACACACACACACGCGCGCAAGTTTATCACTATCAGATTAGAATCACCTACCTATGCAAGTGCCACAGACGTCTGCTTTTAACTCTATAAAAATACACATTAAAACATCACTGTTTTGAACATCAAATGCTGTACATCACATGTTTGGGACAAGTGCATGTGTCTGGACAGGCCAATGTAACATTACTGTGCCTGTCCTATGTAATTACATACTTCTCTGCTGACATCAGTATAGTGTCGTTCAAATATATAAATACAGCACAGTGCAAACTGAGTCACAAAAAGTGTACTTATCAGTTTGGAATATCAAATGGGAAAAGATTCCGTCTCTGCTCACAGTCAGAATTTAGCTCTCTGATATATCAATTGTGCACAAATTGAATTTGTGCAGAGCTGATATAGCAGAGACCTAAATTCTCCTGACTGTGACCAGAGTTGGAATCTTTTCCATCTGATATTCCAAACTGATAAGTACACTTTTTGCAACTCAGTTTGCACTGTGCTGTATTTATATATTTGCTTTATTATTTATATATCTGCTGTATTGTTTCTGTCCTTTGTTGTTGTCTGCACTGTTTTTTTCCCGCTTTCCCTCCCAAGTGCTCTTGTAGTCTTAAACTTGGTGGCTTTGGATTTGCCCATCCCTGCTGTAAATCTGATCTTGGTCACTGCTCCCAGTCCAATTTCATTTTATCACTCAACATAGTGCAGTGAGATTATTTGGGCAGGACTACCCTATTTCTTCTTTGACTTTGAACATTTCTGTTTCCTCTCTCTCCACTTACAAAATTGTACACTTTATTCAACTGATTTTACTGTAATTGTGTTTTTCATACTTTATTACCTTATTTTTGCTGTGTGCTCTTAAGTGTTTGGGTGCTTTTATTCTGCTGCATTTAATACTGTTTGTTAGTAGCCTAATTAAATTTATCTGTTATTTTAAGCATTTTAAGCTTTGGTCTTAGCACTTGTGCTTCAGGCAAGTTACTTTACATTTAAGAAGGTTATTGTGGTCTACATTATTGTGGACAAACCCTTAACAAAACTTTCTCTCCATAAATTCCTGCATACCATTGCTAGAATCTCTGTGTTCTGACTGAGTGTGTTTCTCAAACACTCTGGAAATATAGAGCTGATAAGTATATTTTTTGGCGCTTTTTAACTGTTCAGTGTCTTGCACTGTTTTAATTTTTGCTTGACTGAATTATTTATATATTTGCTGGCATTGTTTTCTGATACTCTAAGTGCCTCCATTTTGATTCTTTCCTAATTTACTGCTGTCTGCAATTGTTTTTAGTCATGTCTTATTTTAATTGCATTCATTTAAACTGTATTTGCTTTAATATTGCTACACACTCAAGTGTGCTAGCTTGCACTACATTTGAATTCTTTACTGTAGTTTTAGCTGCTTTTCTGTTAAAAAAGGTTCTAAGCTTGTTTTCTGCCTTTTCTGTAACTAATCTATTCCAGATACAGATTTGCTGTATCCAGAACTGTTTGTAAGCTTCTGAACCCCCCCCCCAAGCCTTTCTGTGTTGGAGGGAAGCCTTCTACTTTATCAATGAGAATGGTAAGCACTAGGTAGCCTATCTACAACAAGAGGAGATGGTTTTGGCCCAGAAATTGTAGTTTAATGGCTGTTTGGGCAGTTTTTCCATCCCTTTCAACTTTCTGGTTTAAAAGCCCATGTTTGCATGGGTTTGCCCTTGTTTAAACTCAGCGGGTCTAGTTTTGGTGTCCTGCAGACTGCAAGAGCATCAGGAAGAGGAAAAAGATATCCTAAGTACTTCCATTTTGATTATTTCCTAATTTACTGCTTTCTTCACTGATTTTTAGTTTTTTTCCATTTAATTGCATTTATTTAAACTGTATTTGGTTTAATATTGCTACACACTCAAGTGTTCTAGCTTGCACTGCATTTGAATTATTTTTACTGCTGTTTTAGCTGATTTTCTGTAAAAAAAAAAAAAAAGAAAACTTGTTTCTCACCTTTCCTGAAACTAGTCTAGTCCAGACACAGATTTTCTGTATCCAGGACTGTTTGTAAGCCCCCCCCCCAAGCCTTTCTGTGCTGGAGGGAAGCCACCTAACTTATCAGTGGGAGTAATAAGCACTAGGTAGCCTATCTACCACAAGAGGAGTGGTTTCTGGCCCAGAAAATGTAGTTTATTGGATGTTTATGCAGTTTTTCCATCCCTTTCAACGTTCTGACTTAAAAGCCCACATTTGTGTGGGTTTGCGCTTGTTTAAGCTCCACGTAGGGGAGCTGAGCTGAAGTAAACTATTACTGGTGCCAAAAAGTCTGCTCTTCAGTTTTTCCCTTAGATCTTGCAAGTTCTTTCTCTCTTGCACTTCAAATAGCTTAATTGCTTTGTACTTCAACATGTTTTTGTAGTAATTATTGTAATACACCTAAGTGGCATCAGCAGTAGTCACTCTTCATGGAAATAGCTCAAGTATTTAGTAGTTATGACCACCCCTCCTGGCATGACTAAAGGGTAGTTCCCTGTCCTTTCTCCTATTAACCTGGTGCACTTGGGCATTTTGAGGCAGTGTAGCAAGTGTCTCATGTACACAGACAACCCTCTCCTCTTACCTGCCAGCACTCAGACTTGTGAGAAATGCACTTATATCACCAAATTAGAAGCTATGCACTCTCCAGCCAAGACCGGACTAGCTGGTCAAGAGGAGAAGGTCAACACCTGCACCACACCACATAGATCCCATAGCCCTTCAGAACTCCCAGCATCATAGCTCTCACATAAAAACACAAACCACACACCCACCTTCATGGAGGCTCTCAATAGAATTTATCCAAACAACAGAGACCGTCAAGACAGAAATGCACTTGACCACTACAACACAGCACAAACCACAGGACACATAGATGACCTCCACAGTGCACCTCAACCTAAGCCTCTAAGGCTAAAGACCTTTCCCAATACACTAATCATAGGTAACTCAACAGTGAGGCACACAGATGTTCCACTTACTAGGTTGAATAAGGAAAAGGTAACAGTCAGCTGTCTTTCAGGTGCCAGAATCCTACACATAACATGCACTCAGGTCACTCCACAACAAGTACAAGTATGACTCTGTCACTGTCCATGTGGGTGTGAATGACCTGAGATGCACCTCCCTGGACTACATGAAAAGAGGCATGGTGGAGCTCTACGATTATGTGGCACAGGCAGGTATGACCATAGCCCTGAGCAGTAGCCTACTGTCACCCAGAAGGATACCACAGTACAAACAAAAAATGATTGACTTTAACAATTGGATAAGTTTCTGGTATTATTCCAAGGGGATCCAGTATCTGTCTGCCTGGGATGACATGACTGACAGACCTCAATGCTTTACCAGAGATGGCCTGCATCATTAAAGTGCATCACAAAACTTTTAAAATGCAAGTTCATACAAAAGCACTTTAAATGTTTCTGAATTTTAACATTTTAATTGCTCAGGATGCACTTTAGATTTAAATTTTCTTGACTCGTTGATTAATTGATTAACCATTGTAGGGCAAAATGTTTTAGTATTTGTTAATATAGAGATGCATAAGTGCTTTTGTATTAACTTCTTAAATTATAATGTTAAATGCTAAGGGATTGCACTTTATATGTTTTGATGCACTTTAAATGTTTCTGAAGCACTTTACTGCTCAGGATGCACTTTAGATTTTAATTTCCTTGACTCACTGATTAATTGATCAATTATTGTATAATTGAATTGAATAATGAATGTAGTGAAATGTATATAAAGTACACCATTCTTGTGTATGATTATTCCCTGGAAGGCTTGATGCCGAAGTACTAGGAACACAGTAAAAGTGGATGGTGACCGTTTCTCCAGTTGTTCAGTGTTTTTTTCTTTCTTTGGTGAGTTGGTTCGTGGTTTGAAAAAGGTGAAGTCTCAAGACCGGAAAAACTCCCTTATTAGCCTCAACAAAAAGTTGAGATCTCTCAACAAATCCTCCAAAGCTAGCTATGAAGGCAGAATTGTGGCAGACACTAAAAACAATCATAAAGCTTACTATAGTTATATCAAGAACCTCCATGGCAATACCCAGATTTGCTCTGAGTTACTGCACAATGGTATCTCCTATACTGAGTCAACAGATATTGCCAGCATACTGGCTGACAGATTCAGTGCCAACTTCACCCCTCTCTCTCCCCCTAAAGGACCATTCACAATACTGGAAGAATGACAGGCACCCAGCATGACTGCAGCACAGGTTAAAGCTGCATTGTCCAAGGCCAAGAGTACAGCTTCCATGGGACCTGATAATATCCCTGGCTGTGTTCTACATGAACTACAAAGTGAACTGGCACCACATCTGTGTGCCCTGTTCAGTCACAGCCTCACCTCAGGCTGCTTTGTCCCTACTGAATGGCACACTGCTACAGTCATCCCACTCCATAAAGGAGAAGTGACTACAGACCTTGGGAATTATCACTCATTAGTCTGATGAGTCTGATATGTAAAGCTATGGAGAGCATCATCATGGACCTGATTAACAAAAATATAGGAAATCTCCAAACTATAGACCCCATGCAATTTGGCTTTGTGAAAAGGAGATCATGCCTGCTCAACCTGGTTGACTTTTTTGAGTCAGTCACCAGGGCTGTGGAGGAAGGTAAGGCAGTGTATATAGCCTACCTCGATCTGGCCAAGGCCTTTGATACCATTTTTCACTCAGGAATTAATGACAAACTCACAAAACTAGGTATCAACCCCTATATCACTAGGAGGGTTGCAAATTGGCTCACAGATAGAATACGCAGTGTGAAAATAGCAGATTCCAGGTCAGACTGCTGACCAGTCACAAGTGGAGTCCCACAGAGATCAGTCCTGTGTCCTCTCCTGTTTGGCATCTACTTTGTAGAAGTCCAGGCCAACACAAAGGGACTCTGGCTGACCAAGTTTGGAGATGACTGCAAGCTTGGAACCATTATTAACTTCACAAGTGATACAGACATCCTACAGAAAGGTCTTACTGAAACCAATGACTGGTGCTGAAACCATGGCCTTAAGCTTAATGCCAAAAAATGCAGTGCCATCCCATTTGGTAAAAACTCAGTTCCCAGAAATTACCACAGCAATGGGAGCCCCCTGAACACTGAAGGCATTTTTAAGAGATCTGGGGATGCAGGTTAACAGCAACCTCTCCTTCGACCACCACATTGCCACTGTGGTCAGAAAGTCCTTCTATGTGGCACATCTCGTCACCAAGGGTTTTGCATCCAGGAAGAAACAGGTCATCTCTCTTTACTCTTCCCTCATTAGACCAATCATCGAGTATAATGCTCCATTTTGCATGTACCTCACTAGACATCTGCAACAGCTGGAGAGGCCACAGAAATACCTCACAAAGAGGATCCTAGGCATTAAATATGTCCTACACGGACAGACTCAAAAGACTGCAGAAATTCTCTGTCTCATATCACCTACTTAGAGGTGATCTCTGCTTGACTTACAAAGCCATGTCTGACTCAGCTCTGTTAGAAATTCTACATCTAAAGAAATCTCAATCTCTCCAGATCACACACTCCACCTCAACCTCACTACCACAATTAACAGAACATGCTGGAGGCACAAGTTCCTCACCCAGAGATTGTCCATGCTCTGGAATAGACTTCCCATACATGTCAAGCAGAGCACCTCACTGTCCCTCTTCAAGAGAAATGTTGATGAATGGATGGGTAATAGAAAGCTCACCACAGGGATCACTTGAGTGGCTCTACTTGATAGAGGTACTGGGAACTAACGTTGGGTGGCAAGATGGTAGGGCACTTCTATGGGCTAGGCTTGTAAAGGCTCCAGGGCCATTAGCCTAGTACACACCTATGAAGCTATACACATTGTATTACTGTTAGGGACATGTACCTGTTTCAAAATATGGGGTGTCAATGCCAATCACAATTGTAAAACAGTGGATTGTCAATCAAGAATTCATGAAAGTTCATCCCAGGATGATTGCATGCAAATAGTAACCATTTAGTGTGTCACTTTCAGATGTCTTGTATCATGCTTGCACAATGCGCATGGTCAATACAGACACTTTCTAGATATTACACTACACCTCTGAATAACAGCAATGGATTATGTGTAAACAAAGTGAACAAAGTTACAAGTGCAACTGTTCATAGGTTCATAGGTTCATAGGTTTATAAAATATAGTGCCCATTAGTTTGATTGCTGCAGGTGTCGGGTGAGATACATCCTGTCATGATCAGGTGGGCAATGTAGAATGTCTTTCTAACCACTTTAGCAACGTGAGTGTCGAAGTTGCAGTACAGACGTACATTAACAGACTGAAATGAGTCAGGATCACTGTGAAATGCAGATATGTTGTTTTCAAAATTACAATAACAAATTTAAAAACTGTACAGACTATTTGCATAATTCTTTGTTGTAACTTTTTTAATTCTCTCCCTGAAGCATAGCACTGCCAAGCTCATTTGCAATGTTGATAGCAAAGTATTATTGCATGGATAATCGCATCTTGAGGTGTTGAACTTAGAACAGGAATCAGCAGTACTCTAGGGTGCTCCATGCTGAGTTCCAAGAAATAAGAAGAATGCACATACAACCATGTCTGAGTCCAATGGAATACAGAACAGATATATGTTATGGTCATGTTTCAGATGTCATGAGTTGCACATTTGCCATGACAGTTAAAATTCTTCAATCCTTATATGTATGCTACAAGTGTATTATGAAACACATGAGGGACCAAGCATGTTTTTGCTGGTGGAACAGGGCCGGCTCATGCTATCAGACTGCTGGACTGCAGCCCTCCCACCTAGAAATTACAAAAGAAAAATCTTTAAAACTGGAAAACAAAAATGAAAAAAAAAAAAAAAATCACGAGTCCCAACTCCTCTGCGCATGCGCAGAGGCATTAGAAGAACAGAGACTGCCTTTATCAGCAGTCCGGATAGAGACAAAGAGGTACCCATCAATCATTGCTGTGAGATACCCAGGAATCTGTGCGGTTGTCACCACACAGAAGAACAGCTCCAGACTGCTTCGGCTGCAGGCAGAACCAATGAGGGGTGAGCTGCTGCTGCTCTTACAGGATGTTCATTGCACGGGCTTGGCTTCATTTGTGGATTACTGCATCAGGTAGGTGTTTGGTCGCTCTCTGGATTGTGGGCTTGCTTGCTTCATTCTTGAAACAGTGGTCGCTGGCTGGAGTGTGGGCTTGCTTCGTGATACGGGTAGGTGTTTGATCACGAACAGGTAGGCGAAGGCTTCGTAACTAGGACATTCGCTGGACAAAGGAGGTGTGTGTGTGTGTGTGTGTGTGTGTGTGTGTGTGTGTGTGTGTGTGTGTGTGTGTGTGTGTGTGTGTGTGTGTGTGTGTGTGTGCGTGTGTGTGTGTGTGAAATGCCCCAGTTACTATATACTGGTGGCTAGAGAGAACAAATGGTGGTGGGTAGAGATGCTCAGGCTTGAACCCTGTATCTTGGATGCAGGTGGCAAGGACTTGAATCCCCTATCCACCAAAAATGTTTGCAGATTTTTGCCTCATATTTGTTCTATTCCCCATAAAATCTGTGGTGTGTCTACATTTTTCCTTGCAAAGTCTATAGTGCAGTGGTGCACTGGTAGCATTGCTGCCTAACAGCTGCAGGTTTTCTGGTTTGATTCTTGGCTGGGATGCCTTCTGTGTGGTGTCTGCATGTCCTTCCATCTTACAGAGATGTGTCTGGCATTTCTCCCTGCTCTGCTGAAAATTGTCTTTTGTTCCAAGTCAGACTAGTTTCCTGGTTAAATGTTTAAAAATAACAGGCATTTGAATTTCAGACTTCATATTCTTCAGAAAGTACATGGTAACACAAAACTGTTCTAGCAGCTGTCTAAGTTTATAACATGGATATTTGAAATTTGTCCCTATTTTGGGACTGTATTCCCTCATTATTGGCTTTGTCCAGGTATTTTGTGCTAAGGTTGAGAGTTATCTATGGTGAGAACTGAATTCCTTAAATGTTTGGGGGCTGTATCCCCCCCCCCCCCATTACTGGCTTTGTCCACATGTTTTTTGCTAAGAGGTTGAGAGCTATAGTAAGAACTGAATTCACTGAATATGTTTGAGGGCTGTATTCCCCCCATTATTGGCTTTGTTCAGGTGTTTTGTGCCAAGAGGTTGACAGCTATGGTGAGAACTGAATTCACTAAATGGTAGCCATTTAAGTTTGTCTTCCTCTCTTTCACAAAACAGCTGATTTGGCATAGTGGTATGTTTCTCTGACTGTTTTGCACAGGGTCGCCTGGGTTAAAGACGTGGCAGTGAAATGTATGGTGGTAACACAGCATTTTATTCTAGCAACTTTCCAACATTATACAAGCAATGTTTAAAATGTGTCCCTGGTTTTTGGGCTTTTGATCCCCCCGAATAAATTTCGGCTTTTTCCAGATTTCTTGTGCTGCAAAGTTCAGAGATACAACTGTGTGTCAAGTAGATTTTACAAGGAGCTGAGAGCTGCAAGGGAACAAAACTTTAGTGCTGCTTATTCTGAGTCTGCTTGTGTTGTTAATAGCACAACAGGTAGTGTACTTGCTTTTGATGCAGAAGGCTGTGGGTTCTACTCCCACAGTAGATAGATGCATTGCTGATACTGTGTTGTAAAGTGGGTGGATGCTGCTGTCCTTTTTGGCAAATATACCTAGAGTAGTAACTATGAACCTGTTATCAGTTTGCCATACAGTCCCTATTGCGATATTACTAGCTTATCATTTTTTTTAATGCATGCAACATAGGCAATTTATTCCTCAAGGGCAACAGGCACTTTATTTGTAGATGAATAAACAATGACATATAAAGTTGTTTGCTAGCAGCAACCTCTTCATTGTTACAGATTTCTTTAATGTGGAATTATTTAGATGACTTTTACTACTTCAGAGATTGTGCATATTTACTGATACTGGTGGACTGTAGAAGGTTGAGTAGACTTTTATGATGGAAATGTTCTGAATTGGGTAGTTTTGTCATTGGTGCATGCATTTTGTTTCATTGTTTATTGGAAAAATGGTCAAAACAATACATTTAAAATGCAGTCTAACAACTGTACTGTATTGTACAAGGAATATAATTTAGTACAATCAGGAAGGTGTATCAAAGAACACATGTATGTTTCATGTGCAAGGGGCCTATGATTTGAAAACAGCTCAAAGTTAATCTTTATCTGTCACTGGCAAAATGTATTTTCTTTGAATGTGGGTTTCAATGCTGTTTCATTGAATGTGAGTTTCAAGGGCAGAGATGTTTTTAATGCTAAGCCTGTTTTCATTGTGAGACTGCATTGCTTTGTTTATCAGATGTCTTAGTGTTTGTGCTGTAAAATGCAAAATAAAACTTTTAAATGAAATCCAAATCATAATAGAAGTAAAGCAGTATACACATTAGTGTTTATGGTAAATGGAGTGAAATAGCCAAGTAATGGATCATTGGAAGGGCTCCATTCGACCATGATTTTGTGAGGGGGAAGGGCAGCAAACTCAAAGACAGCCCCAGCTGAACTATACCTCCCAACTGTCCAGATTTTCACAGAATGAATAGATTTTTGCTTCTTATTTTTGGTTTGTTCCTCATAAAATTTGTGGTTTTCTGGAAAATCATTTAGGAATTAAGTCACTAAATAATGACACACTGAGTTTCAGACTTCATAACCTTCAGAAAAATGCATGCTAAAGTAAGACCTGTTATTCTATCAACTGTCTCAGTTTATACAAGAGCAATTTTTAGTACTGTTTATATGTTCCCCCAATATATTCGGCCTTGTCCAGATTTATTGCATTAACAGGTTGAGAGGTACATGCAAATAAATTGCTTTATAGAATTAAGCATAGCCAAAGCACTCAACTGTCCCCAAATTTGGCTCAAAATGTTGCTCTTCCCCTAATAATCCCACAAAATAGCAATTTTGGAAGAAAACATGGAGGGTTTACAATTAAGAAATAACTGTAATAATCAGAGTTATAGATTACTTTTATTTCAGAAATGCATGTAGATTCTTTTATTTTGTCAGCTGCTCAAGTTAGCAGCACTAATATTAAAAAAGTGTCCCTTCTTTGACAGGTTCCCAGCTGTATTGTGTGGCTATTTTATATTTTTGCATCACATTTTTGGTCCATTTTTCATAAAATTGTGTTTTTCTGGCAAATTAGTTGTAAATCATTAAAGACTGAAGTTAGAAAATAATGACAGACATTTGAGTTTCAGATTTCATATCCTTCAGAAAATTTATACTAATGCAAGACCTACTATTCTATTATCTTTCTAAGTTTATAAGAGCAATATTTAAAAAATGTCCTTATTTTTGGGTCTTTGTCCCACTTCTATGTATGGCTTTGCCCAGATTTCTTGCTCTGAGGGTGAGCGGTATGACAAATGTGTCAGGGCCATCACCGTCAGCCAGAGACATTTCAAATTGTGACATACTTGTTGCACCCCACTCCCCCATGTAGTGACTCTAGATGTGTCCAAGCAAGGCAAGGAGCAGTTATGCAGTGTAAATGTGCAGGGTATCCCCCCCATCCAAGGTAGACATAAGTACTACAGTGCCTTTTCATCTGTTCTTGATTTTGCAGAATGGTCTGGTTTCTGTCATATTTTTGTACTGTTGATTTATGCTCATTACTCAAAGTGCCTGTTGCTCTGTGTTTTAAGCAGCAATGCTTTAATGACCATCACGCAAGCTTGTCTGAGATCATAACATGCAAGTAAGCTTTAATAAGCATACTGTTAAAGAATTGCCAACATCGAAGCCTTTCTGTTGTTGCCATGCAGAGAATACTTAACTAGATAATGTATAAGCATTGGGTATTGAAATGCATATGACAGTATTTGTAATAAAGGACAGGATTACATTACTTTAAAAAGCTCATTACACTTGTTGGAGACTTCCAGTGATCTCTGAGGGCTTTACCCATAAACTAAACAGAATGACATTCATGTATGGTCCATAACCTGTACAGTAATCCTTTAAGCAATGTATCTTGAGCTTGTTTCTTGTTTACTTTTCATTTTTACTTTGATCATGTTTTCCCCATGAAACAAGTAGATAGTTTTCAGGCAGCATGTCTTTTTTGGATAAGAAACATTTTTACAAGTGGGGGCATCTCAGAGATTGCTACTTTCAGCATGTTACTTGGTACTTTAATAAAGCTGCAGTGCAAGGAGAAGCAGTTTGAGTTGAGTGCTGCTTGTTTTTCTTATACTTGATTTTGACTGGCATTCCAGTAATGTATTTAAAAAGTAATTTATTTTTTCATGCCTCGCAACCTTTTTGTTTCCATCTAGATATTAAGTAAGCTGTCATGTAGCCAATGCATTGAAATATTTTTATTTTTTTACACTTCATTTGTCTTGATTGGACTCTCATAATGAGGGTTTGGCACCCAGGGCAGCATATTTAATTAAAGTTATTTTTTGTGGTTTTGAGCATAGCTCCTCCCCTTTCTAGTTGGCTGCACCCCTTCCCATTGACCCACCCATTCAGCTATCTCCTGCAGCCCCCCTTTGATTTGAAGTCACCAGCCGCCACTGTGGTGGAAACATTGCTTATGGAAACACTTTTAAATCAAGGAGGTTTATTTGATGACCCAGAAGGGGGTGGGATGAGGTGGACATTTGGTGATATGAATACACATACAGACAGAATAAGACATTAGTTTATGGTTCATTTCTGCACATATTTGTGTTGTTACTCTTTGATTTATCATCAAAATTATTCATGCAAGATCTGTGCAAAACAATGTTCCCAAAAGGGAACAAGCACATTAATACAGCAGCAGGATAATGGTGTGTTAAGAAAATGGGTAGTCAACTGTACACCCACAGGAGTCATGCAAAACATTAAAAAACACTTTGGCATACATTGGGATTTGAACTTTGACAGTATTCCAAAACAAATCTAGAGACCTGACTATTATCTAATCACACCACATAGAAACTCCTGTCTTACAAAGTTCAAATATGACAACAGATTGAAGCAAAGCTGAATGTATGTATTATTCTTCATTGCCCCCATTAGCTTAATAAATATGAAACAGTAAAAAGTGATTATACATTAGTGGGAACAGACAGAGACATGGATAGTGATAGCTATAAACAAAGAATGTTACATTTTTCTTGGACATTTTTTAACATCCTTGGGCTGTGCTAATGCTATGTCTTCTTTGATACGTAATCTTGACTACAGGTATATTATGAAACACATGAGATGCCAAGCATGTTGACTACTTTATAGGATTAGGAACAAACAATTCCTCACTACTGTCACTAAACACACTATTGTGCAGGCATTTCTCTTACCTAATCTTCTATACGCTTCCCCCATCCTTACCAATATCCAATATACCTCTATGCAGAAACTGTAACAAACATACAACAAAATCGCTAGATTTATTCTAAACCAACCACTCTATTCACATCACTGCCTCTCACTGAACAAATTTTAGTGGCTGGAATTTCCACACCTTCTCCTACAATTGCATCTCCATACTACCTTTTCCATACTCAACAGCCCCTCTGCCTGCCCTGCTCTCGCCTCCCATGTTACTCTTTACTCTCCCCGGCCTCTCTGGAGTGCTGATCAACATATTCTCTCAGTTTATAAAACCAAAAGGAATATTGGCAAACTACTTTACAAACACTCTGTCTCAGTAAACTAGAACAAACTCCCTCTCCATATTAGATCCAACCCTTCCTTTCCCTGTTTTAAAAAGGAGCTTAAATCCCACCTACTAAACTTGAAATTATGCCGTTGCCTTGACTACACATAGTCTTAGTCTATCCTACTGTATAACCTGTTGCATCTCCTAACTTTCTTTCTCTATAATAATAACTTCTGCTAAAACTAACCTCCTAAACCCTCAGCTCTACTACTATAGCCCTACTATAGCCCCTTCCTTTCTCTTCCCCCTCCCATTTTTGCACTATTTATCTCCCCCCCACTTCCTATCAAAGTTTATACATTGTCCTTCTTTTGAACAACGATTATCTTCTTGTTTTTACTCTCATACGTAGTAAATTTTAGACCACTGCTATCAGTGCAATCCTTAATGTTCATAATTTTTTCTTTAGTTTTTCTCTTTATAATTCATTTCGTATTTGCATTATTTTTAATAGTTTTTGTCCTGTATGTTTATCTTTGCTTATGTTTGCTAGGGCTCTTTCTCCTTGGGTCTCCACTGCAAATGGGTTGCTTACTATCAATGCAATGTAAATAGTTAATAACCTTTTCTTTTTTACAGTTATTTTGTATTGTGATTGTCATTTAATATTTCTATATTGTCACTTTATCTTTACCTATGTTTGCTGGGGCTTTTCCCCTCGTGTCTCCACTGAAAAAGGGTTTGTTTGCAAACTCAGTTGGACTAACCCGGTTAACAAATGTGAAATAAAGAAATAATAGTCTGTCATGCTACGTATAATCAAATGTTTTCAGCAGGGACAAAGCAGAGGCCAGAAAGTATAACCATGATTGAGACATAAGCAAGATAACGATGGGATACTAAGATATGTGACAAAACTTACACACATAATAGTAATATGTGGTCAATAACACCACATAAACAAATACTGTAGATATAGCCAACCTACTGGAAGACAGGTTCAGTGAAAACTTTATCCCCCACCCCCCCATCAGTAAATCAGGACATCCCCAGCACTTACACCCCTCACCTCGTCACTAGGGAGCAGGTGTTTAATGTCTTCTCAAAGGCAAAAAATACAGTCTCCATGGGACCTGACAACATCCCTGGGTGTATCCTACATGAACTTAGCCATGAGTTCTCAGCTCCATTAGGCACCCTATTCAACCAAAGCCTGAGCACCAGCTTCATCCCAGCCAAATGGAGGACAGCTACTGTGATCCCTCTACACAAAGGTGGTGTCCACTGATCCAGGCAATTATAGGCCCATCAGCCTAACTAGCCTGATCTGCAAGGCCATGGAATGCATTATCATGGACCTTATAAACAAGGACATTGGCAACCTCCAAATGCTTGATCCCACACAGTTTGGTTTTGTCAAAGGGAGATCATGCCTGTTAAACTTGGCTAAATTCTTCAAAACAGTCACCAAAGCCATGGACAAGGGAAGATGGTGCACACTGCCTACCTTGACATAGCCAAAGCCTTCAACACTATTCCCCACTCAGGCATAATAGATAAACTCTCCCAGCTAGGCATGAACCTGTATGATACCAGATGGGTAGCTAACTGGCTCACTAATAGAACTCACTTCAGTCAAAATAGGGGAAGCCACCTCTAGTAGTAGACCCATAATGAGCGGTGTACCCCAAGGATTGGTCATGGGGTCTCTACTGTTTGGGATATACTTTTCTGAGGTGCAAGACAAAACCAGTAGACTTTGGCTTACCAAGTTTGCAGATGACTGTAAGCTGGGTACTGTCTTAAACTTCCCTAGTGATGTGAACATCCTCCAAGAGGGCCTTACCCAAATAAATAACTGGGCCAGAAGCATGGCCTCAAACTGAATGCCAAGAAATGCATCATTATCCCCTCTGGGGAAAATGGAGTCCCCACTAATTATCACATTAATAACAGCTTTCTAAGCATGCAATCAGTCGTGAAGGACTTCGGCCCCCAGGTTGATAGCAACCTGACTTTTGACCACCATGTTGCCTCCATTGTGCAGAAGGCTTTCTACATGACCCACTTCATAAGTAAGGGTATTTCATCTAGGAACAAGGCGGTCATAACATTCCTGTACTCCTCCCTTATCTTTCCCATTATTGAGTACAATTCTGCCTTCAGCATGTACCTTGCCAAGCACATGCAGCAGCTGGAGAGACCACAGAGGTTTCTGACCAGGAAAATCCAGTGTCTCAAACACCTGTCCTATACTGATAGGCTGAAAGTTCTGTCCCTCTACTCAGTCTTGTACAGACACATCAGTGGTGACCTGTGTCTGGCATACAAGGCCATCTCAGACCCAGCCTTGATGGAGTTGCTGCATATCAGTAAGTCAAACTCCACTCGCACAACCCACATGCAAGACCTCATCCTGGTCTGTGATATTAATTGAACTTATCAGTGGTATAGATTTCTGTTCCAAATACTCTCCCAGCTATGGAATAGACTCTTTCTCCATGTCAAGCATAGTACATCTCTAGCCCTCTTTAAGAGGAACCTGGATGACTGGATGAGAAAGAGAAAATACACCCCTGGGATCCCACCTGCGTCTCGGTTGGACTGGGGAAACAGGTGCTGACAGTGTGGGAACATTGGCAAAATTCTTGGCTAGGCTAAAGGGCCTCCGGGCCAACAGCCTAGTATCATCCTATGAATGTACGAACCTATTAAATATGACTTTTCCATATTTCTGGATTCAAACCCTTGAAACCATGCCAAAAGCATTTTACAGACAGGTGAATAATGTCACTACACCACACAGGAAATGTTACTTCACACCCTTAATTTTGCAATGATGCAATGGAGAAGGCAGGCATCAGGCTTGATTGCAGTAAAGACCATTTTTTTAACAAATACTATCCTGAAAAAAATCTAATGTGTGTGTCTGGGTATTAAACAAATACACAAGTTAGTTGATGTACTCATTGCCTAGTATAATAACCAAAAGGTATTAGAGCAGGCATGTATGCTTAATATCAAAGTTTAAATGTGTCTGCGCAAGATGATACAGAGCGATGGACTGAAAATACTTCCTTGTCTTGCATTCAGACCTGATACATGCTTACTACATGCCTCTCTGAGGCAAGTTAGTCTCCTCTGATGTACCTTATAGTTTTCTGCTATCTGTGCTGCAGCTGTACAGTAAAGAAAAGAAAAACATAAAAAACATAAAAAACATAGATATATGAAAGCATAACGAGTAACTGCATTTGCTGACTAATTAATAGCATATCATAGCCAGGTGATTGCCCAGTATAATCACACAACTGAGTGATGTTTACATATTTAAATTCATCCTTCCATCAGATGAGGAAATCCTGCTTGAGCCTCTTCATGTCACTGTAGTCGTGACAACATTGCTCCCCAGAACATGAGATGCCAGCTATACTGGAGTCTGCCTTGGCCAAGCTATTCCAAGCTTCAGCCTTATACTGAGAACCAGTATAACCCCCTGCACCAGTTCTTAGCTACAGTGTTTCATAGGGAGTGCCATAAAATTCCTGGACTCCTCAACACTCCACATTTGTGCTCTAAATGGAACACCATCCCTACCATCGGCATCCATGTCTGCAACAGTCAGGCTAGACATATGTGTCTGAATTAGAGCCTAATTCAGATCTCGTATGTAACAGCTTGTGTACAAAGATGCACAGCCTTGCCAACTGCATTTGCACAACTGGAAACATAGCAATGGTTTGGCAGACACATGGACACTGATTAAATTAAAAAGCACTAAAGGCATGAAAAATAGCAGTGAGATTTGGTGATATGTGGTGCTGAAAATAATAATACATGTTCCAGTGTTAAACATTGAAATGCTTCATGTCGTTTGTTCTAATCATTGTTGGTTAGAGGAAAGAGGTATAACTTGTGACATATTGGTCAGTTGGAAGTTACATACTGGTAGGATTGAGTAGTACCAACCGGGAATTGAACCCATAATTTCTTTGGTGGTTGTGGAGATGGGCATCTGTAGTAAATTGTGTGTACTCATTTGGAGCCTTACTTTTCATGATTTTGCATATAATGGATGTATACATTCATAGTTGTTTTTGTTTTTTTAACAGTCATGTTGGCAATCATTTTGGTTTACTTATGTACATATTTTTTTCATTTTATGTTTCCTCTCATACAGGGATATGCTGAATAAGATATATGCACACAGTAAACCAGCATACAGTGACTCTGAGAATGATGTGATCATTCAGATACTATCTCACCATGGGTCATTCCTCTTGGAGCAAGGCAGAAGTGACAAGTCCTCCATTGACCATATGTGAGAGCTAGTGGTCAATGACATTAATGCAGAGGCATAGATGTACATATTGCAAAATAAGACATAAGGCCAGTGATATCATCATAGAAGTTAGATGTCAGGCAGCTGCAATTGTCCATGAATGTATGGCTATGAAAGGTGGTCCTGCCACTGAGCCACCACTGAAACAGAGGAACTCCTGTCCACTGTCAGAGATCCAGACAGCTCAGCACAGGGTTCACACAGAATTATTGATGTCTGGGCTGACGTGGAAGACAATCCAAGTGTGTCTACTACAGAACTTCCAAGTATTGAATATAATTAACTAATTCTCATTTTATATATATATATATATATATATATATATATATATATATATATATGTGTGTGTGTGTGTGTGTGTGTGTGTGTGTGTGTGTGTGTGTGTGTGTGTGTGTGTGTGTGTGTGTGTGTGTGTCTCATAGGCTATATGTATGTATATATATATATATATATATATATATATATATATATATATATATATATATATAGCCAGAGAGGTGGGTGGGATAGAAGAGACCTCCAGGGAGAGTGAGAAGGAGGAGGGAAGGGGAGGGGAAATAAACTGGACAGTAACATTTTGTATGAGATGTGTCTTATTCTGCATCTGCAAAGGAAGTTGTTTTTTGTTTCTTTCGCCATTTTTTTGTGATGCTTATCATCCATGTTTCATCTCCCTTTTTTATATCTAGGCACCTCTGGTTCTCTTTTTGCACAACCACCTACACATGGTAAGCACACCTTCGGTATTCTTATTAATGCACAAAAGGCAGATGCATGCATAAGCAAAAGTTATTTGCTTTCATTGCAATTAGCATTACTTATTCTATTCTGTAATATATGTTTTAAGCAACTTATTGTTTATTCCATTTCTTTCTTTGTTGTGTTGATTACTTGGGTGATCCTGACACTGGCACTGTGGAACTACTACCCCCTGATGTCAGTGTATCATAGCTCCTGATGATGATGGCAACAATGAAGAGCCACAGTCTGGAGATGCAGAGTGTGATTCTGACACTGAGGTTGTGCCTCTAACATCTCCTGCCCCTTTTTCGGACACAGTCAGTATAATTATGTATACCCATGACACTGAGACCTCAGATATAGGGCAAGTTGAGGGTGACACAGCATAGTGTGGTTACTCCAGTTGCAGAACTTGTTGAGTCTCCTGTAGCCATCATGAGGGTGAAGTGACACACAGGCAGGTTAGTAGACATCCTCGGTGGAGGCCTGCTATCCACCCTCCTCCTGATGTTGATGTGTCAGTAGGCACCACACAATGTATGTGTAAGGCCATCATTGAGGCACAGACACATTCCCCAGGGGCCTCAGAAGAGATAGTGGGAGTACTAACATTATGCATGCTGACACATAGGACTGCCTAAACCATGTAGATGACTCCTTGGACAGGGTGAATGTCACACTGGATTGGGCATACAGGTAATAATTTTCAAGAAGACCTATACCTCCTTCATAATGGAGAATATATAAAGAGATTGAGGAGTGTCTGTAATGGATGTCTGCTGGGAGATGGTCAGCACCCACATGACTACAGAACTGCTACATTATTTGGTGTTAGCCGACATGGCTGTGCCAGATTCTGTTCCCACAGTGTCACTACTTCCACTGCTCTGTTAGTGATTGTGGTGACTGAGTTCCAGAAGGCCATATAAAAATACATTGGAGGTGAAAGAATAGGAAGGGCAAAAAGGTCACCCAACTCAAGACATTTGTCCATAACCCTAAAATTCCTTTCTAAGTCGCTTTCTCTCTCTGTCCCTCTTCACTCATTCTTAACAGTGATGCACTATAGAATTCCATGCTCACTTTCTAAAGTGACCGCTGCCTAAGTTATTCTGCTTTTTCCTAATATTCACTTACGAACCTAACTTTCCAGTATGAACAAGTATTTCATTTCATTTAGGAAACTATCAGTCTCCCATGCTTTATAAATGTATTAGTCTTCTATGTTCTCAACCTATCATGCAGCTGGGTTCATTATAAATTATTAATAATAGTGCCTGCATTCCCTTATTAATATGTTTAGCAGGTTTGTATGCTCAGGGTTGTTTTGAATGAGGTTAATGTTGCCATTTTGCCTGACAACCAAAAAGTATTAAACTACTTTTTTTTTTTTTTTTATATGGACTCTTTTAGTATCTCAGGTGACATCAGGTGAAGAGAAAAAGTAGCTCCCTTCAGCTTGTGTGATGGTACCACACTGCAAAAACTGTAGCAGCTGTAGTAGCACAAAACCCTTCAAAATAATGTATTCTGGTCTGAACACGCAGAAAATTCAAGCACAAACTGTATTATAGACCAGTTATGAAATAATACACAAGAAACTTCAAGTCTGATTAAAAAAAAAAAACGAAAAAAAACCTTGTATTGAAGAAACACAGACATACTCTGGTTTTGTATTCCTAGTATATAAACTCTGTAATTAAGCATTATTTAAACAGATGAAGAGCTCATGAGGGTCTAAAATACTTTGCCCATAACATTTTAACTATTTGTGAAAGATACAAAAGAAATGATAGTCAGCAAATATCTAATCATTTGTTCATCAGTTGGGTAAATAATGTAACTTGCTAGTCCATGCTCATTTTAGGTGTGCGTTTTTGGAGGATACTATTTTTTCGTGTTTGCATTGGCTCTGGGGCTTTTGTCTTTTATAGAAAAGGCTCATCACAATAGAGTATAAACACCTATTTGTAAAGTATAGGTAGACACAGAGACTAGTTATTAAGTAACAGTTAAGTGCTTGTAAGGCTACTGAGCAAAGCAAACACACACATTTTTCGAGACTTTAGAACATGCACTCTGGATGTATATATACCTTACAGCATCGGGTTTTTTTGTGTAATTTGTCAATGATAATAGCAGTTGTGCATTGTTTGCACCAATAAAGCAAGATACCGCACTTACTCTATGCTATATAATGTGTTTAAAGACTAATTTCATCTGGCAGTCAGTACAGATGACCAAGGCTCTGAGATATTAACCAGCTACTTCCTGTAGTCATGGGTACAGAATTTGATCCCTTCTACCTTTTTTTGCCTACTGGTGACCTGAACATGTCACTCGACCAGTATGTGTTCCAGGGTTGCCTGCACAAAAGGTGTTCTTGAGTCTGTTTGACTCACCTGGTTAACAAATGTATAACATATAAAAAATAAATAAATTGGGCAAATTTCACATTAATGCAAATGCTAATGAGGATATGGTACTCTGGCCAAGTACCTAAAATGTAAAACAAAGATTATCAAGTTGGACTGGTCAGATAATACTCACTTGAACAGCAGAAGTGGTAATAATAGTAAAAGATTAGTAGGAGTAGAAGCAGAAAATACTAAGTCTCCATTCAATAGGATGTGTAACTCTGTAATCCATCTTGTAAAACGCAAATGTAAATGACGTATTTTATCTGAGTTATAGTTTCAATGAGTTCTTAGTTGGATGTGTGTCCTAAGGATGTTGTACTTTACAGCTTAAGTGTAAAATATATATATATATATATATATATATATATATATATATATATATATATATATATAAAATTAATGTTTAAACTGTATCCACACATACATTTGCTTCCCTTTTATATGAGTTTATATCTATTTTAAATTCAGAATAGCTGATGTGATATATTCTGACTTTTGTTTCTCTTGAAAGCAGGAACCTAGCCTTGCTGTTACAAGAGAGAAAACAGAAACTTTAACTGCCAGAGCGAAATAATCAGTTGTGACTCTATTAATTTCTAAACTTCAGCAGTTCAGGTTAAAGTATATTGAAAGCCCCACTGATGAGGGAAAACAGCTTCACTGACCTGTATAAATACCTACTGGCATTGTAAATAATATCTGAGAATTGTAAGAGTACAGTACGATCTCTCCTATATGATGGTTCTTCTTTTCAAATCTAATCTGTCAGTGTATTAAACCATTCTATTAGTTAACTGGAATAACATTGGCCTGCAAATTTTGTACATTATGGCTTAGTTAAGCATTTTGTTTAGGGATTAGAAGACTCTATTTTGCTGTGAATAAAATCAAATTCATGGTTTGATGTTTTTGTTTCAGTTGTATTTTGTAACAGATGCATTACAGCAAAGGAAACTGCCCTAACAATACAAGTAAAACAACTTACACATTAAAAAGTGAAGTGCAAGAAAAAAAAAAGAAATAAACAAATACATAAACAATAAAGCCTAATTTAAATTGATAAATGTAACATTCGCAGGGCCAGCCCAATTCACTGAAGCAGCAAAATAAAAGTAACCACAACAATAAATAAAAAAAAATGAATACATCAACGAATTCTTCTAAAGCATTTTATTTCTTTAATCATATCCTGAAAAAAAACATGGAAAGGGAGCTAGTTAACAGAACAATGGTATTACAACTGAGAAATTATTTGCCACAAACCTAAAACAAAGCTTTGCATGATATGGCTACAGCTTTACTCCCATTGACAGAAGTAATCAGGTGTCCTACACTGGCAGTAGTGTACCTTTCTAATCTTGCTCCCTACATTAGGAAAAAGATTATATGGGGAACCTTCCTGTAACACTGCCACTATTCAAATAAATTGGAGCCTAGAGTAATGGGAGTAGTTTATTGTAACCAATAAACTGTAAACAATAAAATGTATTGAAACTTATTTTCCTTTTTTGATGGTTCACTCGTTCGATGTTTAAATAAGTCTAAATAAGTTTAAATAAGTATTATGTGTATTCAATCTCATTTTTGTCTGTGCATTTTGTTTGAGATTAAGTTTGATCATACATAATAAAAATCATCTCTCTCTCTCTCTCTCTCTCTATATATATATATACATATATATATGTATGTGTATATAGGGTCTACTTCAGAAGACTGACAAACCAAAAGACTGAATCCCAAAGGACTGAAAATTCAAAATACTGAACACATTTATAATGCAGAGGGCAAGCCGCCCTGCACCCCATGTGGGGGGGCACACCGTCTGTTAGTTATATATACCAACTCCAAGATCGCATAACAGTGGAGAAGGGGCAAATTCCATCATCAGTATTTTGAATTTTCAGTCTTTTGGGATTTAGTCTTTTGGTTTTTCAGTCTTCTGAAGTAGATCCATATAAATATACAGATCTACATCTGCTCAACAAAAACATGTTTCTTCAAGGAACAGATGAATGAACCCATTTCAGCGAAAGTGCACTTAACAGAAAGTGCACTTTCACAGAAATCAGTTAACCAAATCATGGTACAGTGGGAATAAGGAAATATATCCTTTTCCCCACTGCAATGTGAACTCAGAGTTAGTATATATAAATAGCGGGGTATGGGGGGCAGCCCCCCCACATGGGATGCCCCTGCAAAAATGTGTTTTATTTTGACGGACACACCTCCGGTATTTATATATGCTAACTCCGAGATCGCATTACAGTGAGGAGAAGGATATATTTCCTTATCCCCACTGTACTGTGATTCAGTGACACAGTGTTTTATTTTCTTTTATTGCCAGTTGATGAACCGGTGTTTGCTAGAGTGTGATTTGCGAACGTGCACTTTTGGTTTAGTGCACTTTCGCTGAAATGAGTTTGTACTTCTATTCTAAGAAGAAACATGTTTTCGTTGAACAGTGGTAGACCCAAATATTTATGGGTGCTGTTGACATGAACAGAAACACCCAGAAACACCCAATGTTACTGGCATAATGTCATGAAAAAGTCAAAAACTCTGGCTTTGACACACCAGAAAGCATCTTTCAAGAAACATTCTCAGCACTGCAAACTTTCACTTTTTAAAAACATTAAAAAAACATTTTTGCAGGAAGGCAAGCGCCCCCCCCCATACTCCCTACAACTCCTGCAAATATAAATACATACATACATACATATATATATATATATATATATATATATATATATATATATGGATCTAGGAGTTTTGCTCGAAAGATCAAATGTCCAAATCCATTTTCACCGAACATATTTTACCGAAAGCGTTTACACTGAAAAAGTGCTTACGGTAAAGTATGTTTAAAAAAACAACAACATTAAGCCTGCTTCTTTGCAGGGGGAGCAAGCCCCCCAGCACCCCCATGTGGGGGGGTTGTGCCCCACACCCCCCACTTTAATATTCTCACTCTGTTGTTACACTACATTGGGGAAAAGGGAATTTTCCCTTATCCGCACAATAGTATGACCGGCACAACGAGCATACTTATCCGAAAGTACTGCTTCGGTGAACAGCACTTTCAGTTAAGTATGCTCAGTGATTTCTGCTTCGGTGCAAAGTGCATTAGGGGATCTGTACGGATCCCATATATATATATATATATATATATATATATATATATATATATATATATATATATATATATATTAACTCTAAGATCACATATACTTGGAGTAAAGGAAAATTTCCCAACCTATGGAATTGTGCAGTCTTGCACACCTGTTGATTAGCTGCTTAGTCAATCATATGCAATTGGCTAAGCAACTTTTGATCTAACACATAATTGTCCATTTCAACAACGTCCTTATAGATATATTTATATATCATTGACATAAGTTGAACTGAAGGTTGCAAATATTTATACGTATATTGTAACTGAGGCAATGTAAATTTCTTAGCTGCAATTGTAACACGTGATAGATAAAAAGAGACATTTTATGAGTCTGGAAAATCTGGAGAAAGCTATCACATATTTCTGTTATGGTCTTTTTTTTTATTTATTTTACTTTTATTTAAACTTGCTAACTTGGGTACAGCACTGATCATAACTCATAATTTTCAGTCTTTACCTGGAATAAATACCAAGAGAAAAAAAAGTAATGTAACAATGGAGAGAATAGTGAGTACAAAATGGTAAAGATTGCAATGCAGCACAAAAAATCATTTAAAGATACTGTAAAGCAATGCATTTAATGTAAGAAGCAAAATTATAATATGCAACCTATACAAGTTACATCCATAGGCTCTTAACCAGTCCTTAGGTAGGTAGCTAGCTAATATATTTATGGAGCTGCCGAAGAAGGATGGAAGAGGGAGTACGTAATGTTGACAGAGATGAGACATTGGCATTTCTGCTTATATGAGGTGTGCCTTAAGCTGTGGTCAGGAAAGTGAGTACAGGATACTTCCTTGAAACGGGAGGGAAGAGATTCCCAAATTTTGGGGCTGGGAATTGTGAAGCTATGATCTATGTGGTGAAGATTGGTGTTGGAGGCTTGCAGAGATGTTGTGATTCTTGAGATTGTAGGAAGGTGGCACTTGTATGAGCTTGGATGTCAGTAGTAGAAAAGTCTGATTGAACAGAAGTTTGTATAGCTGACAGCCTAGGAAGAGTTTACTTCTCCATTTCACATGGAGCCATTTTTGCATTCTCTAGAGTTTTCAGTGCTGTTCTTGTTTTGGGGATAGAGTGATAATATACAGATACTGTTTTCAATTGTTTGGATAGCTCTTACATTCTTTTTTGAGGATGAGTATATGGCCTTATTCAAGATGTCAGAGGACAATTCCTGTGCATTTATCAGCTCTTATAGTTTGGGGGATGAAGGGGAAATTCCGATTACTCAGAATAGTAATGTGTTAATATTTTTGTTAGTACTGCCTACAATATCTATGAGTCTTTGTGGCAGCAAAAGTCTAGATGTCTAGATATTTAACTGTTTTGCTATTTCTGTAGCAGTGTTATTATGGTCCATAATATGAAGAGGTGTGCTGATTTTTGAAAGGTTTTAGTTGTCCCAAATAGCATGGTTTTAGCTTTGGTGGAAATGAGTAAGAGTTTGTTGTTACTATCCACTGGATTAAAGGGGGGAACCAAACAAAGGGAAGCAAATGCCATGGAACAAACTAACAAATGAAGCCAAGATAACCATGCGTTCTAAGCACGGTCAGTAAAAACAACCACCAGGTATGTTTTAAAAGATAAAATAATAAGTAGCAGTTGTAATAATACATTTTTTTAATATGAAGGTTAAACACTTTCTTCCACATAAAAGTTATAACAGACTTCATCAGAACCAAGAATTCATTAGCCTACTGAAACATTTAAACTTTAAAATAGGGCAACATCATTATGCTTAATTGCTTCTTAAAGTAATAATTGTTGAAATGCAATAAATAAATATACCATACTAAACCTAAACTATCTTAAAAATCTTAATTGCAAAACATTCATTAATATAAGGCAAAAAATATGTAATAATATTAACATTTATATTAAAAAAATATTTTATTAGTAAGAGAACAGATTGAAAGACTTTTTGTACTAAAGAGAATGACTGATTAGACTAGTAGAGAACCAAACCATATCCATAAAGGGATAGGGGCATATATATATATATATATATATATATATATATATATATATATACACATACATATATATATATATATATATATATATATATATATCTATATATATTGTTGTTTCTACTAGTCAGTCTTTCAGCTGTTCTCTTACTAATAAAATATTTTTTTAATATAAATGTTAATATTATTACATATTTTTTGCCTTACGGTCCGCTAATGATTGGCAGTAGATGTTAACGAATGCCAAGGTGCCAGCTCGACGTTCAGCCTTCAACGAAGGCATGTCCATTTACGCATGTCTTTCGAATGCCCAGCCAACCACGAGGAGGACATGCAGACTCCACACAGAAGGTATTTCCCACACTCCAGCCGAGAATCGAACGGGAGAACCTCTTGCTGTGAGGCAACAACGCTACCGCTGCACCACCGCAGCACTGGATCTCTATATATCTATGTATATATCTATATTGAGAAAACAGTTGTGCAAATACAGCTCATCTTAATAAACATTTGTATTATATACTCACAAAAGACAACTGGATTGAATTACATAAAACACATGCAGAAACCACATCTGACAAACTTTATGTCTTAGCACAATTGTTTTCCCATTGTTTAGTAAAATGCTTCTTTAATGTATGATGAGATACAGCTGGAATGCATGACTTTTTAATGTAGACCTTAGACTACAGTAGAATTTCTACCAAAGTCTGCTATATAGGTCAATTAACATGCATCATGTTAATATGTATGAGACAGCTGGTAGAAATTATCATATCTCCAGCAGTGGTTTATTAGAGGTTAGCATGTTGGCCTGTGCTGGATGCTTGGGTTTGTAGATCAGTCTATGGGAAAATTTAGCCTTACATAAGAAAGGCAGTACTCAAATTCAAGTCAGTTTAGGCTATGTAGTGAGGGCGAATATTATATTTTCTGTGATGATCTGGATGAAAAATAAAAATTCTGTTTTATCTTAATTCACATACTTGTAGATTATTGATTATTGTGATGACTGAATAGATATCATCTTGTAACAACATTGTACGTATACTGTTGTAGCAGTCTGTCTTGTGCTGGGGAGAAGATATGTTTTGACATTGTAAAGATTTTTATTTTTGATAGTTTGGGTCAAGATTGTCAACTTGACATGGCTATTAAGAACAAATAAGTGATTTTAAGGGTGTCAGTTGAAACAGAAAACATAATTTATGATCTAACATTTACTAACCAACAGTATAGCCTTTGACATCATGTACTAATTTTATTCAAATTACTCAAGGTCACTCGTAGATGTTGCAACCAGTTTATTTATCAATTACCACACATTTTCATAAATGAAAATCAACATTTTATTATCAGCAAACCAAAAATAGTTCATAGACCAACATACTAACTGAAGCACCTGAAAAGCCCTGTCACCTGTGCAGTGTGACAGACAGCAAATTCTGGTGTAGGCTGTCCTACACCAAAAACAAGTGGTGTACTCACTCTACCTCCTCAGCTAAACTGACAACTGGCCCGATGCAGTATTAACACACTGCTCATTTCCACCTTCTTGGACCTTGAACTGGCCCAGGAAAGAAAATGGGATGAAATAGAGGGGATGGCTTTAAAGTGATCATCCATTACTGATTGAGCTAGTGAGGGAGTGGAATCACCTGACTGCTTCATTGAATAAAAATGGTGGATGCCTGTAAATAAATCAATAAACAGCAGTGATCCTCAAGGGGATGACATGACTCCTCATGGTAAAAGATTGCAAGGGAACAATTCAGTCTGCTCTACAAATTCACTTTCCTCCTATGTCCCACTTTATTCCAATGATACCAGAACACTTATAGACTTTGCAATCAGTTTATTTACCAGACACCACATTTTTTCATAAATTAAAATCAATATTTTATCAGCATGCCATAAGTCATAGACAAACATAATAACCCAAATATATGAGCAAACCTGTGAGCTGGGCAGAGTGACAGACAGCTCACTCAAGTCTGGGCTGTTCTATACCAAGAATGAATGGCATCATCTTATGACACTTTGGCCAAATTGACAAATGGCCAGATGCAGCATTGAAAGAACACTATCTACTACAGTCTTGGTGCTTGAGCTGGCCCAGGAAAGAAAAAAAGGGGGAATGAAAAAAATAATGGGAAACCCACCGAGTGGCTACCCACCAGACTGACTCTCATGTTAGCCTTTCTGTCCCTCTTTCTAGCCATGGGAATAAAGCAAATACAAAAATATTATTAAATATTCAAACAACAAAGTATGAATTGGACTTCAAGTAATATGATGCACTTAGTATACAATAAAACTACAAAGTAATTGGACCATGCTGTAAGCTGACCATAAATGAACAAACTTTGTAATAACACAGCGAGATCAAGGTTAAAAAAATCCCACACTCTATCTGATATGTGGATCCATCTGCTTGGTTCCATAGTAAGTCTTTATCAGCTATGTCCAAATAATCTATAACCAAAAAGTCCAAGCCCAAAGGAAGCTCAAGTAATCCTGATTTTAAAAATGTTGGGTTTCCTCACCAGCTACATACTTGAAAGACTAATGCTAAAATAGTCCTGGAATTATTGAAGACCAAACAAGCAACAAACAAGGATATAAATGCTGAGCAGATGGCAGTTCTCTAAGGATGCTGGATAGTAGCCTCCATTTTGAACTCCAGCAAATGTCATTGCCACATAACTAAATAATTAGGACATCTATCTGACAGAAAAATAGAAGTGACCAGATGTATTGCTGTCAGAACCTGGTCACATATTATACTGGAAAGCCTCTCCAAATTATATTCCATGAGTAAGGATTCATATCCAGATGTAAACTTCCCTGTTGAAGTGCGGCTCTGCTGGTGGCAAGATAGATAAAAACTCCCAGATTACCTGCAAAAGAAACAAATAAGAATAACCTGAGTGAGGTTAAAGCTACAAACTACCTAATGTAGGTCAAAAAGGTTCATGATAACCACCTAGCCATTCTATTTATTAGCTTTGCTGATTGTCTTTTCCTAGATAGGTTAGTGGCTCAACTTATATGACAGTGCAAATAATAATAATTGTCTGACAGATCCCTGGCAAGTTAAAGCTTTATTTAAACAGGTATCCAGGTCTCTTTGATGTAAAAGCATACCATTGGGAAAAACAAACACTGAATTAGTTGAACAATTAGTACTACAAAAGTTGTAAAGGTTTAGAAACCAATAAAAGTGACAGAGTAAAAAGATAGGGCATTTTTACAAAATTATATGATGACCTGTCCAGACTGGTCAGTCTTGAATCAGGGAATCCACACCAAAACTGATTTCTGGGCTACAGACACATTAGACCACATTAAGGACACAAATAAATCACTAACGCAAAAGGCTCTTGCATATAACCAGGTAAAAAGTGCATATGTTTGATAGTGCTGTTGTGTGGAAACCCCTTAAAACTCATTCACTCCAATGGAGCTCAGGAACTTTGCACTGTAACTTCCAAATGGGCAGAGCCTATGCCTTTTGACAGAATCAAAGTATGTTCTCAGATTTCAAACAAATGTCATATCTCTGGAACCATAGTAGTTATGAAAGAAGTATTAATGGCAAACTCTTCAGCACAAGATAGTTTTACAGTGGTAGTATTCGTTAGGTTTTAGGTCTTAAACAGAATTTTATAAGTCACAGTAAGCACAGTTAACTATTACATTTGTAATATTTTATAAACAACTTACAATATTTCTGCAACCACTCAAGTCACACACATACTGTCAGCAACATTTTATTCATCTAACTGAGAGCTTTCATATGATGCTAAGAAGTTCTGTGTTATTTAGTTGTTGATATATTTAGAAAAATGTGAAAATTGTATCTATATTAATTAATATCATAAAACAACAGTTAATATATATTTACCTGCCCTAGACAGAAGTCAAATATTAATGCAGTTGAGTTTGCCATTGTGTAAGCTTTAAGATGAAATCTTTTAAAGTCTTGTGCATAGCATGGTTTTAGAATTATTGATGTAAATATGAACAAGCAATATTTGACGCCTTGAGGTGTCAGTAGGAGTTAACTGAAGATCCACATGGAGGCGTCACTCACATGTAATGAGTAATATAACATCTTACAGAAAGGTTAACAATAGGTTACCAGGAATCCAAGGAACCCATGCGCCTGAACCAGCCCTAGACTACTCTCTTTACAAACCAGTGCTTGGTAAAGTCTACAAGAGCAGCAACCTTTGACATCAGTATAAAAGGTGCCAAGTGTACCTTGATAGTACTGGGAGCCTCATTCATCCACACAGCATGACATTAAATATTGAACTGTTAATCCTGGTGACCACTAACATTCAGGTCTGTAAAGATTCGGACAAAAAGATCTGCAAGAAATAATAGCAGCTGTATAAACTTTTTTTTTTGTACTGGCAGCCAAATAATTTTGCCACAGCAGCAGAGTTATTCCTTGCTATTCATCTAATCAAGAACTGAGATTGTGGTGGGTGAACTCTCTGCCTTGAGACAACTGCTGAATCATGGATACCTATACTTGAGAATGGTTGTTATTCAAAACATTGTGGGACCCTGGCATGTGTTCAGCAGAAAAAGATAAATTAATCTGTAAGCTGCGAAGGACCAATAACTTGAAAAGGGACTGGGTCTTGGGTGACCTAGACATCTTTTTGAAAGAACATACACCACAGCCTGATTGTCAGAATAAGATATAAACTTGTTATTATATAATAATTCATCTTTCCACATCACTGTAGCCACCCAAATAGACGTGAATTTAGGAACGGTGATGTGATGTCTTTTCGCATCTCGTGTGTCCATGAGGAATGCCGGTGTATGGAAAATCACCTGCCTTTAAAGTACATTCCCATACCAAACCTCCTAGGAGCATCTATGAACAGTTGCAAAGATTCAGTAGAAACCCAGATATCCTGCCAAAAAGACTGACCATTAAACTCCTTCATCAAGGATGGAGGCCTGATTTCACATTCCTGTCAACTCTTGACTCTGTGGCATTTCTGATAATCTCCCATAATTAAATTTAACAAAGATCTTGAAACAGTTCTGTCTGACCCATTGTTCTGTATGCAAAATTAAGCAATCCAAAAGTTCCATTACTTCACTAATCCGTACTTTATTATATCACAAGAAGGAGCTGATATAGAATCATAAACTACCCAGCTTAGTTTGTGGTAAGTTAAAACAGGAAGAAATTACATCTTTTTCCAGGCCCAGAAATAATAATGGCTTAAAAAGACCTTCAATTTTCTCATCTACACCACAAACTCAATTTGCTTTCCCAACATTTGGATGCAGTCCCACAGCTGAACCATGATTAGAAAGAGTTGGGCTGTGCCTGCTTTGCCATTTACCTCTTTGTTGCATCAGATGTTAATTTAACAGCATCTGTATTTCATAGTTTAGATATGTGAGCACAGAGTTGTGTGAGGCAACCTATTTATATATGATCTAAGTTGTGTGCAAGTTAATTTTAACACCAAAGTCTTTGCATTTTATGCCACAGAGACAACAAATGCACAGCTGTTAAGAGATAAAAAACAAATAAGTACTTTTCTATGATAAGATAGCCTTTTTGGTTAAGATGTTTGAGTTTGGAGGTACTCAGCTATTGCTAATAATGTTTCTCTTGCATTCAACACCTTTTGTTCCTAGATGACTGTGGTTGTAATGCTGTATATCATGATAATTCTTTCCAGGAAGATATCAATGGCTGCTTCATATTGCATTTGCAAAACAAACTGCTGCTTAAAGGACAGAGCTGTAGTTCAAGTTCTTGACTTAGGCAGTTAGAGAGAAGCAATGTCTTTTAAACAACAAAATACAGTTTGTGATGTAAGATTCTGAATTAACTATTGTGAATTTACACAGCTATATAAGTTGATGACATCCTTTTCAATTTCAATAAAGGATATCCAACTGGAACAATATTTATTGACCTTACAAAACCCTTTGATTTAGTAGATTGCCCTCTACTATTTAACTCACTTTTCTCAGTGGGGATCAGCAATCAGGCTCCAATGCTTCAAAAGCTTCCTTCCAGACAGACTCTTCAAAGTTAAAATAGGCACCTCATTCAGTAAAGTTGCCAGTCTTAACTCAGGAGTGTCGCCAAGGATTAATGCTGTCTCTTGTTCTCGTCTCATTACTCACGAACTCAGTCCCAGCTCAACACCAATGCAGTCCTCACATGCTTTACTCAGACAGCATTGTTATCTATGGGTCATACTACTCATGTGCTATAATCAAAAGTCAGCTAGAAGAGAACTTTTCCCAGCTCTTCAACTGGTTACAACACCAGAAATGAAACACTTAAAGTTCCCAAAAACTGGTAAATCACTCAACATAACTCACTAACTTTACAGACCACTTTCCACTTCTGCTACTTCAGAGTATGATTAGCTCAGCAGCTGAACTATAAATATCAAAGTCAAAGTAAACAGACAATTATTCTGGGATAAGCAAATCTCCCATTTTCTATCCTCTCCCCAGGGTAGAGCAGTTAATGGCAAAGGACTACTCTTGGCACAACTTGAGTATGCCCTTTCATTAATAGCTTCTGTCTCCAAGAAAACCCTTTCTTCCATATAAACCTCTGCAAACAACATTTGTAGATTTATCACTGTATCCCCAAAAATATAACATCCTTGCCAGGTTCTTGGCAAAGCATACTGGCTTCCCATAATTCATAGAATAAAACTCTTTCTTGAATTTCTGCTTATTCCCCTTTCTTCCATTCAGATTATTCCCAAACACATCAGACTACAACCTTAGTTTCATAACTTCCCTGCAGAAACTTAAAGCTAAACTTTATTTTACTGATCACAGCTTCTCCATGATTGATCCACAATTCTGGGAATCCCCTCTAACCTCAACTAAAGAAAACTACTCCTATCATAAAATTCAAAGATGCTGCCTGCCATTGTATTACAACAGGTTCTGTCACATGAACCATCATTTCAGTCTTTGTATACCACCATCTCCTCCTCCTCCTCCTGTATGCTCCTCCTCATCTCTCCTTCACATCCATTTCCTTCTACTCCTCATCCACACCATGCATAAAAATGCCCTTAATATTGCTTTGTGTAATACATGAACCTTGTGCTTTACTCATCGTTTACAATCTTTTCCATAATGGTTACAGGATCTGTACTTCTCTCATATTGTGTTAATCACATCGTAATACATGGATATATACAATGATATACCCAGTGTTGTTTGTTGTCACTTGTACTCTGTCATGTTGCACTCTGTCATGTGAATGTACATTTTCTGTTGTTTTGTTTGCATCTGGGCTGCTCCTGTAAGTGGTCTGGTGTTCTACTCAGATAAACAAAGTTAAATAAATAAATTAATTAATCAGTAAAAACAAGACAGATAACATGGAACAAATGTAAAATAAGTTTCAATTTGTATTTTAAGTAAAATAATTATCTTTTTAATAAATGTGTTCTTCCTCAGATCCACAAAAATCTAGATCAGCACATCAGCATTTATGTACCTCAGGCAATGAACACTTAACTAATTAAACTATTTTAAGCTTTGTTAGCTTAACATAAAAAATATGCAAAACAAATAAAACTATAGGTTTGTAATGGGTGCTATATAAAATGATACTTAAATGCATTTTATTTATTCTAAGCATTAAGAATAGCTTGATACTAACATTTTAATTGATAGCATAATTCTTTAAGGTATTGAGGCATAAAATGGTAATTGCTCTCATGTTGTAACAATTTATTTTTTCAGTCACCACCATATTTACTTTAAAAATACTTTGAACCTGAAACTTGGAAACACTATCTTGTTTACATTCAGATACATTTGCCACACTAGCTGCATTTCTTTTTCTTATATCCTTTATTATTTCTTTTAAGATACATGGGCGTCAGCTCTGTTCTGTTTACCTATAATGTATAGCAACTGTGAACAGCAACATAAATAATCTGTGGTTTTGCAACTGAGAAGCCTATTGAACACATATTTTTTGCCCCTCCCAGGATGAACATAAGTATAATTTCCATTAACAAAACTGCAAATAGTATATCTAAAACATTTAAAAGTATATTTCATATTGCAATTCAAACTGTTATTTTTTTCCATTCAATTTGGAAGTTTCCTAAGGTTCCACCCTTGTCCATATATACAAAAAGCTTTACACATACACAGTCAGAGCCAAGTCTGTTGCTTAGCAACAAAACCCAATTCCCCATCTGTATTTTACAGTGTCTTCAACCATGAAACTAATGGAAGCATATCTAGTCAGAAAATTAGTGGTATTAAATGTATTTTTAGCTATACATTTGCTAAAGAGAGATGTAATTTTACTATGTGTATACTACAAGCACTCATGTACCACTTGCCTGCATCTAGCTGCTCACCTAATCATGTGCCTGAATTTAAGCAGCTCATTTGTACAGCCGAGGTTAATAAGCTCAGTGTGATGCAATGCTGGCAGGGTTGTAATGAAACAGAACTACTGCACTGAGCAGGTGGAGGGTGCAGACAACACAGAAGACACCTTTGACAGAAGAGAAAAGGAAGCTAAGCTTTTGCCAGGGTCTTCATTTCTGGAATGTCCTCTGGTTGCTGCTTGAGTTTATGTGACCAATATCAACCAGAGAGGAAACACTTAAACTAGTTCTGGGGGGTTATGCATATCACATAGAGTGAGCGGCTAATGGGAAAAAATACAGGTGCTTGTAAAACAAGTGTCATGGACATGTTGTAACACTTGTTGTAGACAGAGGAGATGACTGGAGCTGAAATGCTAATTCCAGCATTCCCCCACCCCGTGCAGGCAAGCATGCAGCCTGCAGACCTCCTGAGTGATGTGAGGAGAATGGTTGCAACCACAAAGGATGTACTAACTACGATAATGCAGGCTGACACAGGTAAAGCTGAACCTGAGTATCTGCACACGTTACCTGTAAAATGTAAAAACTACCAATGGACTCGCTATAAAAGCACACGTGTAGTTAAAAAACTATAAAAAATAAAACATGTCAGACTCGTACCTATAATATGTGTCATAAAGCAGATGATCCAGAGGAAAAGAACAGTAGCCAGCATCAGTGAATCAGAGAAACCACTGGTGACAGTCAGATATTGATTCTACTGAGTACTCTGTCACAGAGAACACCTTCTATGTATACTAAGCCTAAAAATTAGGATGATTAGATTACAGTGTGGCCTATCAGATAAAACACAACAAATCTACAGATGTCCACTTTCTGGTTAATGGATGGTATGTTCCATATCATAGGTAGCATTTGTAGGCAACTTTACATCGTGCACAGAAAAGTAACCAGAGGATCAAATGACAGAGTGCTGTCTATGTTGTATGATCTGTTGAGAAGAAAATCAGTGCCTGCCTTTGAAAACTTCCTAAATGGTGTGTGTGGTTTAACTGAGATCATAGGAGCTATACTTCAACCAGCCTTTGCTTTCACTGCCATAAAGGTGGTGAAAAAACACTTCCCAGAAAGTGACCTTAAGGGTTGCCTACTCCAGCTGAGATAAATAATTTGCCATCAGTTTCAGGCACAAAGCTTGACTGGTAGGTATGGTCAGAATGCCAATTTCCAGCCCCTAGTTAAACATCTGATATCACCTGCCCTGATAAAATTGCACCTGCATGTGAGCTGCTGAAACATAAATTAACTGGCAGTGCCGTTGGGTTATTGGAGTGGATGCAGTACAGCTATGTACATGCATGACCAAGAAAGTATAGTACACATTTTTCATAGACACAACACCTCCATAACATGTTTTCACATGCACTCTGGAGTGTGTCTCTGAATGTACTGAGCAATGTACCATGCACAAAAATTATGTGCAAACATGGCACAGGAGACAGAGAATTCTGCTGTATAAATATCAAGTGTTCCTACCTGAACTACTGAAATTATCTAAGCTGAATAGAAGTAAACAAAACTAGATATGAAAGAATATCCTTAGAGACTTTTTCCAAGTGCTATTCTACTGCAAATGCTCATATATAGTATATTCCATTTTAGCACAATATTGTTATTGTACCACTGTGAAGGTATTATTTATTCAATATGTTTTATGTGGTGTGAACCAGTTTAATATGCTGCTGCTTATCATTTTCTAATACTGCACTGTAAACATGGCACTAATGTTTAATTTTCCTGTCTTCATTTTTTTAATACTGCACTGTAAAACATGGCGCTAATGTTTAATTTTCCTGTCTTAATTTACATTGCATCTTGTGTTATATTGTAGCAATGGAGCTTTTCTCCCCAGGCCTCCAAAGAAAAAGGATACTAATTGGACTTCCACGGTCAAAAATGGTAATCAATCAATCAATCAATCAATCAATCAATCAATCAATCAATCAATCAGTCAATCAATAAATACATGCATGCATGCATGCATATTCAGCAACAAGGACCAGTACACACTGGAAGGCTTCCTTGGTGTCATTACTTATAAGTGTTTTTTTTACTGATGACCTAACATTCTACAATCAAATCTATATTACACAACCAACATATTTTCTACTATTCCCACATACCACTGTATAAATGACAATAGAAAAAAAATGTACCATTACCTGGTTATACATCTGCATTAAAAATAATCAATAAAGAAAATAGATTTAAACAGATCAAAATTCACACACAATCCCCAGTTATGTTCCCAGTCATGCTGAAAATTGATTTTACTTGTTGGCATAGACACGTACATGCACGGACTCTTTCTATGATCCAGCTTTAAATTCAAAGTTTAATTTCCACTGCAGTACCAAAATGATTGGTTTTACTGACACAAACTGGCACTTTCCTATCTGATTCCCATTGAGTCCCTGCATGCAACCTGCAACTGTTGCTGACCCCATAGCTAGCAGCCTAACATGCCCAGACTTGAACATGAGTTGAGTATCAGCACACATGGCCAAACAAGCAAGCAAGGAAATAATTGCAAGTATATCAAATGCAAAGAGTCAGGAAACACAACTGAATTAGAACCTTTTGATGCATTTCTGCACTTGTCAGACACAATTTAAAAATATCAAAAGTAATATCTGATCCTAACAGAACTGGATGTCTTTTAGTAACATTATTTGGATATTTTTTTCTTTGAACATCTGCAATATTTATCTATTACTAAACCATATAACTTCGATTCAATAGTATTCAATGCCCACTTTAAGATATAAGGGTGTGGGAGTGTTTCTTTTACCATAAAAGGAATGAAACTATGTTAGCTCTACAGGTTTGTTTTACTAACATCTTTCTTTTATCTGAGCACATCTAAAAAATTGACTGAGTAATATCCATACAGAAACTAATCTTAAAGCTGCTGATAGCATTATTTTAGTAAACTAAAAAAAGATACCCATATGCTAAAACTAAACTCTAAAAATAAAAGTACATGTTATAATATTATTAAACAGTTCATTTTGAATTAAAATCTAATATTCTTCATGCAACAAATTAGTACATACGTAAATAGGGGCCATAGGGGCTTCTTTATATTTTTCTGAATAAAACACCTCCCTTCAAAGTAAAACATATTCTTTTAAAGTATAAAGTTGCACAGAATCAATTACATCTGTACAGAACAGTTATTATGGTCAGAATAATTCAGAGGGAAAGCTTCTGAACTTTTTAATCCTTCATTATGACAGATGGTCATGTAATGTGTAGTCACATTAATTAAAACATTATCTTCTAGTTTGTCACCATTTCTTTTTATTTTAAATATTAAATATTTTGTGCTGTTGATAAAAGCCATCCCGTAGGGTTCCAAAAGGTCTACCATGAGTGGCCAGCCTCCACAGTAATCCTGTCCAGTTTAGAGACTGCCCTATCACTGCCCTTTTCCTCAAATGGAAATCATCAACACTATGAGTAGTCCTGTCAACCATTGTAAATGGCAATGAGACAATATGGGGAGGGGCTAATGCTAATTACCCATGTACTTTCTCCTGACAAGGCCTGCTGCTACTGATTTATGCTGCCAAGCAGTCAAAGAATTTTTCAGCTGTGTAAATTACCACAGTTTGTTGGAAAAATTAACTCAGCCCAAAAACTGCAGCCATACTTTGATGTCAATGGGAGAAGCTGCTTTGCAGGTAAGTTTAGGAACGTTCAGAAGAGACATTAGGGGTGGGCATGTATGTGTGTGTGATTATCTGTATATGAGTGTAGTACCCCTCTAACTCCGAATTGCAGGGATAGTTTTTGAATGAATGGCTTAAGGACAAAAATCTAAACTGTAAGATGCTGCTATAATAATTTAATTGCAAACAGTCACTATTGTCTTTCAGGGAGGATTAATTATGTCTTTCTATACCTGTGTTAGCCCCTACAGAATAAGAAAATATAATTCTTCCCATTATAATAATTCTGTTAAGTCTTGTAGAAACATTTCATTAAATTGTAATGTATTGGTCATCACTTCATATCAGCCTAAAATAACATTGATATATCCAGAATTTCTTTCTTCATGGGTGTTACCAGCAGTCAGCATCCCCACAATACTACTGATATGGCTCATGAAAGTAGCCATTGTTGTTTGTCTGCCTACTTAACATTTTTCTTATTATTTCTCAACCTATTGAGTGCAGGTCATTGATTCTCATAAGGTTGTCAAAAGTGATATTTAATTACTTGCAGATTGTAAATTCTTTGTTCACAAATATCTGAAACAGTTTCACCATAGGTGTAAAAGAAGAAGAAATTCAAACATTTTAGGAATAATTCTACAGGAACGTTCAGAAGAGACATTAGGGGTGCGCATGTCATTTCTACCAGTGACTCTGACAGGGGTGAGAATCCATTTATCCAAAAGAAGCAGCTTAATGAGGTGCTAGGGCCTGATGGATTGGTCCTATAGATACACAAGTAGCCATGCTCTGCAATTCAGAAACAGTCATCTAATTTTAGAAGGCAATGCTGTGCAGCATGCAGCCATAAGCAGGCTGTGTGTGCAGTTCAAAGATGTACTCAGCACAAATCATGAAGACAGAGCAAAACAGCTGCTATATATGGCTGTATAAACAGATTTTAATGGGCAACAGTATTAAAAGGGAGGCTGTTTGTATGCAAATGAATTAGAACAAGATGGCTGAGTGATTAAGAAATGTATAAAGAGCATGATGTGGTGTGCAAACATTAGTGGTAATGACAGCAGCTAAATCCCCATGTAATGCTAATTAGCCATGTACTTTCTCCTAGAAATACCAATATTACTGATTTATACTGCCAAAGAATCCCTCAGCTAGATAAATTATACTAGAGAATGATGCAGAATTAGTGGACATAAATATGCAATATGCTATTATAGCTGCTATGGTGGTTAACTTTGTCACCCACGGAGGGAATGTGTCATCTGAATGCCCTTAATATTTTACGACCTTTATGATACTGACACTCTAGATTGGTACTGTGTGGATAAGGACACCATACAGGAGCTGGTGGACATGCGTTGGCCTTATTTGCAAGCCAGTGGGAGTCAAGGATTACCCATCCCTGTGAACACAAATGTATGTGTGGATTTATGTATATTACACTAGCTATAACTACTTTCAATGTGTAACTGAGGAAACAGTAGGGGTGTCATAGCCATGTCTCTTGAGAATACAGCATCAGTTTTTCAATGCCATGCTAAAGCACACAGGGAAATATATGTGGTTTCCATGTACAGCAGTGGCGAGAGAATTGTGATGCAGGACTTCTGTGAAACAGCCCATTTCCCTGAGGTGCTGGGGACCATGGATTACATCCATGTTGAAGTAAAGCCCCACCTGGTGACCTGAGAAGATGGTATGTGTACTGTAAAGGGTATCCCTCTATTAATTGTCAGGTTGTCTGTAATGCACAGGGTATCATCTACAATCTATTTACATTCCCACATATAGCATCCTCATGACCTTTGTCAACAGTTCACAATGGGTAACTTCCCTCAGTGACATCTTATTGGAAATGCTGGATATAACCTGGAGCCCTGGCTTATGACACCCATTCAAAGTCTACAGACTGTAACAGACTATAGATACGACTATGCCTTATTCCAAACCCAGGATACTGAATAGCAAGTGTATGGGCTGCTGAAGCCATGCTTATGCTGCCTGGATGTATCTAGTGGCGACCTGTGGTACAACCATGGCACTTGTGCAAAAAAATACTTTTGATGTGTGCAATGATATGATAGTTAGAAGCCAGATGCAGGATGAACATTAACCAGCACACCAGGTAGTGGAGGATCAGCCAGATTAGGAGTCTCTGGCTGACAGAGCAGCAGGGGATGAACAAGCCAGACCAAGGCAGGTGCTGTATTCCATAGCACTGGCAAACAGGCAATGGCTGGCAAATAGCTTCAGCCCACACTAAAGCATAAAGCATATGCACTGCAATAAAAGTGATGCACATGAACCCAGTCAGACTGCTTTAACCATGCATAGGCTGGCCACACTGTGCATCAGACATAAGCAACACAAGTAATAATGTACAAAGGGTAGGGCACAGTCTAGATATTATGTCCACAGGTGAGGAAGGAAGTACAAGTGCAGTGATTTACACAGGGAAATGTATGGGTGTTGTGCAAATGCAAATCTGAGGGCACAACATTCATACAAGTGCCTGTGACATCACCATGAGTCACCATACCCCGACAACCAGTACCATCTTTCTCATTTTCACAACAGGTTGCCAAGGCTGCCTTCCAAGAAGCTCCTGTGGAGGAGGCAGATAGGTCCTTTAGCCCTGCCCCTGATGAGGATTCAACACTCAGGAGCACTGTCATTTCTACCAGTGACTCTGACAGGGGTGAGAATCCATTTATCCAAAATAAGCAGCTTAATGAGGTGCTAGGGCCTGGTGGATTGGTGCCTTGATGCCCGCTCCAGCCAACTAAAAACAATCCACTTGCAGGTTGTAGATTTGCATCTCTGTCTGCTACTGACCACACCACTGAAGTCAGAACCCAGTGGTGAGGGTGTTCAAGGTGGGGTCTACACTTCTTCTGAGTTTGACATAACCAAGCTGGTACTAATGGTCATACCACCTTATCCCCATCCAGGAGTTCCGCTCCCTTTTGTGTCTATGCCCTTCTTTCTTTGTTGTCCAGTCCTCTCCATCAGCATTGTCTTCACTCTGTTTGTCTGATGTCTCCTAATCCACTGTGCTCTCCCTCCCTTTGTGTTAGCATCCCCCTTATTAGACTTGTATGTCTGCTCTGTTTGCATGCCCATACAACCTACCATGACCCTCTTACTACTCCTTCAATTTCTCTTTTTACCTTCCCCACCTTATCTTTTTGCTATATAGAAAATGTGTACCTGTCCCAAAAATTACCTGTCTTTTCCTCATCCTGTTCATTCCTTAATAGCCCCCCTTATGTACACTCCTCTTCTTTTTTCCCATTTTTCATAAGTATGCTATACTCTCATTTTCACCCTTTAATTAGTGAAAGAAAAAGATGAAACAAGTACATTGAGCATTCTGTATCACTCTATTATATTCTTAAAAAAAAATGCTAAACAAATAATTAAGGTAACTTCATTAACAGCATCAGCTGTAAAAAATACTAATTAAACTATGTTCTTTACAAATGTACCTCTGCATATTGATCAGATTTGTTCATCTTGAATGTTCAGTAATTCTTAATGTGACGCACCTGCACTGGCCCAGTAATCAAGGAGCCTCAATCCTCACCACTAACACCATTGAGGGATGTGCACATTGGGAGTATGACAAGTACACACACACAGTAAAGTACAATTTCCCTTAAGAGCACACCGAGATCACAGTCAGCCTTGGGGCTGGTTTCTCCCTCTCTCTCCAGATCCCCAATAAGACTCCCCACTGGTACAGCTATAGGGTTAAGATCTCAGCCGAGTGTTCAAGCCAAAACCTCCAGCACCCTCTCTGTCCAACCAGTGCTTAGTGTCCCTACCCAAGTAGCTGACAGACACACACTTTGAGATTTGATTTATATACAAACACACAGTTACTCCTGGGGAAGGCTGGCACAGGTTTACTAGCTATGCCCTTTTCTGCCCAGACTATAAGGTAGTACCAGCTGCCACCAACCACTCTTTATCAGCTACTATAAGGCCCTTCCCAAAGGGTGACCAATTCCACTGTGTAATGTTACTATTATCCAAATTGTGTGTCCAAGACTAAGGCTATTTAGGGGTGGCCTATACAGTGTCACCAAATATATATGCAAGTACTGTAAGAGCTTACATATCTCTAAACAAACCAGCTACAATTAAAAGGTTTAAATATATTTAATAATAAATAATAAAAGCATAAGACAATACTCAACAATTCGACACAGTGACAACAGAGTTCAGAATCATAGGAAATACTTTAAAACAGCATTACAGGACAGTCTCAAATAAATACAGAAAACATCTAAACTAATCTTTACTGTATTCCTATCTATATCTAAGAGATAATATGCCCTAAATTACTTACTTACAGAGCCAGACAAATACAGATGAGAAGTGTTGATGAGAGAATGTTTCTAGGTCCAAAGACAAAAACAAAATGCACAGACTCAAATTTCTATCAGACATTTCTGATGAGTTATTTCAGATTACATAATTTTTGTCACCTCTGCCTTTAGTTTCTAGGCTAACAGAAACTTAAAAATTTAGCACCTCTGTGCTAGAAATACCTATGTTTTAGACATTTGCCAGGAACTGAAAGTCATAAAACAGTTACACACTTTTACCTTTGAAACCTATAATTATTTCTGTTTCCAGACACTAGAAAGAATTTCTAGCTGCATACATTCTGTCTCCTAGCTGAGATAAACACCATTGTTGACAATTCACTTATTTTTTTAGAGTTTGCAAGTTAACTCTGTTCTTTTCCAGTAGGGTACACTGTGGTTACATTCTTGAAGCTCAGCACATAACATACAGTTTAACATATCATAAACATATAGTTTTCTTACATTTGTAAGACAAGCATACAAACCATATTACTATTCACAAATAACATAGAATTATTTACAAAATTCCAGC